>NC_140171.1:13971244-13981244 GCF_963971535.1 Notolepis coatsorum
GGAGAATAAACAAGGCTGCACAGATGCCGTGAAATCTTTTTACAACTCATTTTCGTTTTTTTTTTTTTTTTTATAAAAGAGACTAAAGAATATGGTGAGAATAATAATATAATAGTATTTATTCAATATGTCAAGGGACAATATAGGGTAGCACCGGGTTAGTCTACTACCTGTTTGGGCAGAGATGTTTTAACCCTTTCACTGCCACACTACAGGTTAACCCTTTACTATCACAAGGTAGTGTGATAGTAAAGGGTTAACCTTCTGTAGTGTGGCAGTGAAAGGGGTTAACCTTCTGTGTATTGTCGCGGTGAATGGGTTTAACGGTTTGGTAATGTGGCAGTGAAAGGGGTTAAAGGGTAAACCGTAGTCCAACTCTCTTACGTAGGAGAACGGCAACAACAAAGGAAAAACCAAAGAGAAGGTCCATTGTCAACAGAGAGAAAACTTTATTGGCATTGTTACGCAGTTCAGTACAAACGCAGAAAAGACTGAATGGGTCCACAGTACACAAGGCACGTCCACAACCATACGCCAACGCCGCCATATCCTGTCACCGTGTTCACAGGTTCAACCTTAGGAAGGCAAGAGTTTCATCTCTGAAGACGTGTGCTTCTCGTTATCAAGTCATACATTACATCATCATCATACAGATTCTATATGTGATTGTGTTTGATTACATGTGCTTTTCATTATCAAGTCAGCTATACAGTACATTACATCACCATCATCATCATACAGATTCTATATGTGATTGTGTTTGATTACATGTGCTTTTCGTTATCAAGTCAGCTATACATTACATCACCATCATCATCATACAGATTCTATATGTGACTGTGTTTGATTACATGTGCTTTTCGTTATCAAGTCAGCTATACATTACATTACATCACCATCATCATCATACAGATTCTATATGTGATTGTGTTTGATTACATGTGCTTTTCGTTATCAAGTCAGCTACACTACATCATCATCATACAGATTCTATATGTGATTGTTTGTTTGATTACATGTGCTTTTCGTTATCAGTGCCAGTGGAACATTACGTCATCGTACAGGTCTTTCGTCTCGCACGTTGCCGTCATTTTGACGAAACCCGGGTCCTTTTTTTATCTGCCTAATCGTGAAAATTATGTAATTTTGTCATCTGAACTGCACGTGAGGTCAGAAGTCAAATTACGGCTTATATATTTTGTTAAGTAGCCTAATTTTAAGAGCCACGTCGCTAACTTGGGACCATGTTGGAAACAAGTCGACAGACTTTCACATGTTATCCTTGTACCCCTTGTTTTTATACTTTTGTATAAATTGTATGTACTAAATAAAAATCAAATCAAATCAACTCTAATTAGCCTGATGTCATTGACCCGATCTGCGATGCTAGCGGTTCCAGGTCTATAGGTGTCTCTGTGTGTGTGTATACAGTATGTTCTGAGATAAATATGAAGGCATCTAAGTGGGCTCTGTCCCAATCCATCTCCTCCCTTCCCTCCCTTTCCTTCCTTCCTTCCTTCCTTCCTAAGAGGAATGAGGATGGATCTAGCTCAACAGTGCTACGTCAGTTTAGTGACAGTCCGTTATTTCCCTACACTAGACCCTTGAAGATTCAGTACAATGAAAACCGTGTATTGTATTGGGCAAGACTTAACCAACATGTTAGACTTAGAACTGTTGTTGTTGTTGTTGTGAAAATGGTCACTAAAGCCTTTTGACCTCTATGCCCTGGATATCAAGAAAATCAAGCTATTTCAGATATCCAGATATCTGCCTCCTCTGAAATATTACATAATATACATGGGTTACTCTGATTGGCCCATCAGTCACATCTAGTCGAGTAGTGAGAGTTGGCTGTGACCTTCAACAACGAATCAAATGATGCATCTGAAGCTGGAAAATTACATTAATTCATTACATTAAGCATTCCACAATAAGCAATATATGACCGAATTAAAACATCATTGTACTGGATCTTTCAAAAAGCTTCCATATTTTGTCTTTGATTTATGGTAATGCTGTCTGCTAGCTGGCGATGCTAGCTGGCGATGCTAGCTGGCGATGCTAGCTGGCGATGCTAACTTGTAGCTTCTATTATCCATTGGTTTGCATGTGGAATGTTTGAGCACACCACTAAAATGCTAAGTGTGTTGTTGTTGTTCGGTTACAGTAATTGAAACCCTCTGGTCACGTTGAAACGAGGGCCTGGAGGAGGAAAATAACACACTGAAGACCAAAATGTCACCCTGTCCCTTCAAAGACGAGTCACGAGGCTCTGATGATCACATATCCTCACTGTCTCCCTCTCTCTCTCCATTCCGCCTGAAAGACACAGGGGGAGATGGGGCGAGACTGAGAGAGAGAGAGAGAGAGAGAGAGAGAGAGAGAGAGAGAGAGAGAGAGAGAGAGAGAGAGTGAGTGCTAAGCGGCACAGTGGGGATGCACAATGGGGATGCACAACGGAGAGGAGGGCTTTAAACATGGGCCCATTTTGTCAGCTGTCTCTCACTTAAGGGTGCGAGGCGAGTGGGTGGGGGGGGGGGGGGGGGCGAGCCACACATTGGAACTGTGCCGTTATCTTGTCTGTGAGGCCCGGCCGGCACATACTGTACATAAAAAAAACGTTACACTTAAGTTTCCATGGTTACTAGTATGTTTGTGAAGCACCTGGCGACAAAAAGAAAGCATTATTTACAGCACAAACATGTGAATGTCATATCGTTCCCTTTGTGCTTCATCGATATCCAATGGGTTTGAGAGAGAGAGAGAGAGAGAGAGAGAGAGAGAGAGAGAGAGAGAGAGAGACGAAAGCAGAACCAACAGAATGCTAGTAGGAGAACTCCTTTTTATCAAAATCACAACTATGGCCTAGTAGAGCGATATTCAATTTGCAGGTGGCACAATGTTCGTTAAAGGTGAAAGCTGTGTGTGAAAATACCCTTCTGAAGGAAGTATTGTGGTACAGAGATGTCCCAGCCTACTGATCATACTCCACATACTTGAAAAAAAATCATCTTTGTTTGGTACAGATCTCTGCAGAAATCACATTGTGTCTCGTGTTTCAATGGTATCGTGATATCAGTCAAAATAATCGTAATTAGATATTGTTTCCAAAATGTTCAGCCCCATTATTATTAACAAGCCATTAAAAGGATGATTCAGGATTTTTAGAAACCCATCCTGTTTATCAGCCTACTAACCAATAGGGTTGCCCCATCTTAGTCCTACTAACCAATAGGGTTGCCCCATCTTAGCCTACTAACCAATAGGGTTGCCCCGTCTTAGTCAGCAAATCATTTTATTTAGTCATTTTTGTGCTTTGTTTCATGATGATTGAATTATCATTAGAAATGACTGTCAAAATATAAGCATCTCTCTCACATTAGAATCTTAGTTTAGCCTTAGTTTCTAATAAGCACTACATTTAAAGAGCTCTTTATGAGTGATTGCATTCATCTGCACAGGGACATTAATATTAACATTGGAGCACCATTTTGTTTCATTGACCTATTTCAGTTCTTCCACGCTTTTCCAAAATTGTGGAGAAATGTGTATATAAACGCATCATTTGAACATGTATAATATACCTTACAAACACTAGTATGGATTCAGCAAAAGATCACTCAGTCTATATGGCTCTTTTACAACGAGGGGACGAGATTCATACTGCCTTTGAAAAGAGGACTTTGCACGTGGTGTTGTCCTAAATCTCTCTAAAGCATTTGATGTGGTTAATCATGACATTTTGTTTGCAAAATTGTATAAAATGGCCATGTCTTGAAATGGCTTAGTAATTATGTTTATAATGGAGAGCAATATGTTGTATAATGTAATATCAATGGTTCAGAGTCTAAGATACAGTGTGGGGTACCCCAAGGTTCCATTTTAGGATCCTTACTGTTTCTTATCTACATTAATGATCTTGCAATAGTGTCCAACACCATATTTCCAAAATGATTTGCAGATGATACTAATCTACTTATCTCCAATACATAATGTACATTACTCATTGATGAAACACTGGCCTTCTCACATATTCAAAATGGTTTCCGGCAAATAAATTGGCATTTACAGTAATGTGAAAAACGAAAAGAACATTTTACAAATCTACAGTATTTCTAGGTATCTTAATTGTGGAGGAACTCACTTGCAAAGATCATACTAGTTTTGTTTGCTAGGGTTACAAAATCTCTGCGGGATTATTAGAAAAGAGTGCTTTATTACATTCTTCTTGTCTTTCAACATTATACTACAGCCTAATATACCCATATTTAGAGAAATGATGATGTCACAATGGCTACTGGCCATTGAATGGTATAGACTGGTAGAAAGATAAAGATAAATCCTAAAAACATACACCTGAAAGGGTTAAAAACAAAAACACTAGTGTGGAAACATTTTGCGTTGTTAGGATACAGGATATCTATCGAGATAACACGAGCACTTCCTGTAGGTCCCAGTGTCCAGTCTGAAGCCCAATAGGAGGAGATGATCACTTCAGAGAAAATGTACAACCGGAGGAGACTTTGGTGCCGTGATTTCCAGTTAAAAGCAGCTCCAGTTTCTACCTCACACACACACACACACACACACACACACACGCATGCTTGTAGTTATACGCACGCACACACACACACACACATTTTCACACACGCATACACGCAAGCACAAGAGCTTGCATGCACACACACATACACACACACACTCACTCACTCACTCACTCACTCACTCACTCACTCACTCACTCACTCACTCACTCACTCACTCACTCACTCACTCACTCACTCACTCACATAAACAACTATCTATCTACCAAAGATTTGAAACGTTGTGTTGCGTCGTCGTTGTAGTCGCGTCAGGCTGCCCATTCCTCAGTATTCCCACAGGGTGGCGCTGTCCAGGGAGTCGGCGGTGGCCTTCAGCGCCCCAGCGTGGTCTCCCTTCAGGTACTTTCCACCCCGGGCGCGGATCGCCATCTTGTTGAGGTCGCAGAACTCAAACAGGAACTCCACGGGCGCGGTGTCGCTACATCCTACTGTTCCATCATCGCCCACTGACCAGTACTTTCCCTGCGAGTCTGAACACAACAGTAACGTTACACACATCTGGTGAAGGACTGATTACACACTGTAGACACATTACACACATCTGGTGAAGGACTGGTTACACACTGTAGACACATTACACACATCAAGTTTCAAGTTCAAGTTTCTTTAATAGTTGTCATACAGAAGTACAGAATACTTTTATACAAAATGCTTCTTACTGTTACGCTCCAGAGACTGTGCTAGACAAGATAAGTATCAATAACATAGTATAGCATGTAAATTAGAAGTAAAAAATTAGGTCACAGTGTTCAGTATAGACATATGTAAAATGTTCGATGCAGAATAGACATAACTGAGTTACCATATAATATACAATATACTATGCAGTGTACTAATATACAATACTATATAGTGCAAAGCAGAAATGGGATGAGGTACAATTTAGGTACAATTTACAGTAAGGTGTACGAGTTGTAGTGCAAATCCTTTATCAATAAATATAAAGTGTGTTTAGGTGATCTAAAGTGTGGAGAGTGGGTGCTGCAGTGTGTTGTTTGTTTAAAGTGAGTGTGTGCGTGTGGATGTGTGTGCTGTGTGCATTTGATGGTTGTTGTATAGTGTTTATTGTTCGTTGAGCAGCCTGATGGCCTGGGGATAGAAGGACAGTTTACACATAGTACACACATTTGTTACTTGAGAAAATCCACAGACCTCGATGTGAACGGTTTCATTTAGGAACCATTTTCTACCAAAGTACACCCTCCATAATAATATATTTAGCTGTAAAAGGTTTGTTTATGTTGGTGATGTTTGTAAACAGTGGTGTAAAATAGACCTGTATTCTGATGGGTTAGGAAAGTTCCAAAAGGTTGATTTTCTATCTACAAATCAAACTCTTCAAATCAAACTCTCCAGCTCATGGAATGAACTCCACCGGTCCTTAAAGCTTGAGATATTCTCCCCTCTGTTGTAGAGTTTAAAACCTTGATCGCCAACCTTTGTCAATCAAGGTATAGTTGTTTTAATTCATTAAGTTATCCTTGCTTTTTGCCTCATCTTGTTGTCTTATTGTTATGATTTGATATACTGTGTGATTTTATATGCTTTTTTTTGTTGTTGCTTATTTCTGTATGTACCCTCGACGTGACTGTAAATGAGGGAAACCTCAGTTGCCTTTACATTTACATTTAGTCATTTAGCTGAACGCTTTTATCCAAAGCGACTTACAAGTTCTGTACGACAAGTCATCAGGAAGGGCACAACTCTATCAGCTGAGTAACAATGTACATCAAAGTGTTGAGTGCTACAGTGTAGGTTAGTATATTAGGACAAGTGCATGACAGTAAGGTTAGTTAGGGTTAGACTTTTTATTTTATTTATTTTCATTTCAGATAATGGTTGAAGAAGTGCGTCTTTAGTCGACGGCGAAATCAAGTTTAAATAAAGGTTTGGTTAATGGTAGGTACATAGAGTAGGGTTGATGATGTCACTCACACACACACGCACGCACACACACACACACACACACACACTGTTACACACCTTTGAGGCAGTAGGCTCCGTTGTGGAACTCCAGCTGGAAGACATCGTAGGAGGACCGGTTGGAGTCCAGGGTGGGCATGCCCGCCTTACGGCAGCCAATGAAACCATGCTCTCCACGGAGGACAATGATTGGACGGTTTATCAGCTTCATCAGGAACTGCTCCGCCTCCCCTGCAAAGAACAACTCTTATTGGTCATCTAGGATGGGGGCGTGCACTAGGGCTGGGCGACACGCCCACATATCATATCAAGATGTTCTTCTTAGTTCTGAGGCTATAACAGTGTCTAGGGGCACAGTGAATGACCGAATTACTGAGTGAGTTAGTCACATTGACGGGCATAGAGGTGTAAAATGCCAAGACGGTCAGAAAGCGTAAATAAAGTACTAATTGACCACAGGAAAAACATAATAAAATAAGAGCTATAAGTAATATATTTACAATTCATATCGGCAAAGGTCCAAAACAAACACCACGACCGCGAGTCAAACCAGCAATGATTGTGGTCGTAGGCGAGTGCTCTCAACTAGACAATATATGACTTATGGCTATAACATAACGTACAATATGTACAGTACCTTCTTCCTGTGGTCGATTAGTATCTTATTTACACATTTTGAGGGAGATCGGACTGAAAATGCATAGCTGTGCATGGCTATGATGGTATACCTTGAAATACAATATATCCCAGCCATAGGAAGCACTGACCCAACTGTTTAACTACAGACTCAATGCGGCCCATTCGTTTTAATGATCAATGCAGACTTAGTCCATTTGTTTGGGGTCAACGGACAAAACTGATTGGGTTGTTAAAATGTTTCTTCAGTGGAACGATCTAACAGGCTCTTGTGTTTGAAGTAGGCAGCAAATCAAGTCTGTTTGCTGACATATTACACATGACTCTGAGGACTTAGGTACTGTGATTCTCTTGATACCCTATTTTACCAGGAAACAGAATCAAGAGGGTAGACAGCTCTACTCACAACCTGATAAAAAACTAGAGCTGAAACAGAATCAAGAGGGTAGACAGACACCTCTACTCACAATCTGATCTAAAGCCTCTGCTCCTGAGCGAATTGAAGCTGTGTTGAGCAAATCACAGCCATCAGCGTGAATGAATCAGCATGCAGCCTCTTGCTCCAGTTTCCAGCGTAGAGAAGGAATCAATCAGCCAGCATGCAGCACTGAGAGCCAGAGACTGTCCTGCAGCGTCATGGACAGCAGCTCGCTGACTCTGCACATTTGGTCTTTTATTCAGACATCTTTGCCCCCATTGAGAGCCTACAGTGTCCCGCTCTCTATAGGCCTCCTCCTTAGGCCTTCTGACGGAGCTCCTCTATAGGCCTTCTGACGGAGCTCCTCTATAGGCCTTCTGACGGAGCTCCTCTATAGGCCTTCTGACGGAGCTCCACTATAGGCCTTCTGACGGAGCTCCTCCTTAGGCCTTCTGACGGAGCTCCTCTATAGGCCTTCTGACGGAGCTCCACTATAGGCCTTCTGACGGAGCTCCTCCTTAGGCCTTCTGACGGAGCTCCTCTATAGGCCTTCTGACGGAGCTCCTCTATAGGCCTTCTGACAGAGCTCCTCCTTAGGCCTTCTGACGGAGCTCCTCTATAGGCCTTCTGACGGAGCTCCTCTATAGGCCTTCTGACGGAGCTCCTCCTTAGGCCTTCTGACGGAGCTCCGCCTTAGGCCTTCTGACGGAGCTCCTCCTTAGGCCTTCTGACGGAGCTCCTCCTTAGGCCTTCTGACGGAGCTCCTCCTTAGGCCTTCTGACGGAGCTCCGCCTTAGGCCTTCTGACGGAGCTCCTCTATAGGCCTTCTGACGGAGCTCCTCTATAGGCCTTCTGACAGAGCTCCTCTATAGGCCTTCTGACAGAGCTCCTCTATAGGCCTTCTGACAGAGCTCCTCTATAGGCCTTGTGACGGAGCTCCTCTATAGGCCTTCTGACGGAGCTCCTCCTTAGGCCTTCTGACGGAGCTCCTCTATAGGCCTTCTGACGGAGCTCCTCTATAGGCCTTCTGACGGAGCTCCTCCTTAGGCCTTCTGACGGAGCTCCTCTATAGGCCTTCTGACGGAGCTCCTCTATAGGCCTTCTGACGGAGCTCCTCTATAGGCCTTCTGATTGAGCTCCACTACAGGCCTTCTGACAGAGGTCCTCTATAGGCCTTCTGATTGAGCTCCTCTATAGGCCTTCTGACGGAGCTCCTCTATAGGCCTTCTGACGGAGCTCCTCTATAGGCCTTCTGACGGAGCTCCTCTATAGGCCTTCTGATGGAGCTTCTCCTTAGGCCTTCTGACGGAGCTCCTCCTTAGGCCTTCTGACGGAGCTCCTCCTTAGGCCTTCTGACGGAGCTCCTCTATAGGCCTTCTGACGGAGCTCCTCTATAGGCCTTCTGACGGAGCTCCTCTATAGGCCTTCTGACGGAGCTCCACTATAGGCCTTCTGACGGAGCTCCTCTATAGGCCTTCTGACGGAGCTCCTCTATAGGCCTTCTGACGGAGCTCCACTATAGGCCTTCTGATGGAGCTCCTCTATAGGCCTTCTGACGGAGCTCCTCTATAGGCCTTCTGACGGAGCTCCTCTATAGGCCTTCTGACGGAGCTCCTCTATAGGCCTTCTGATGGAGCTTCTCCTTAGGCCTTCTGACGGAGCTCCTCTATAGGCCTTCTGACGGAGCTCCTCTATAGGCCTTCTGACGGAGCTCCTCCTTAGGCCTTCTGACGGAGCTCCTCTATAGGCCTTCTGACGGAGCTCCTCTATAGGCCTTCTGACGGAGCTCCTCTATAGGCCTTCTGACGGAGCTCCTCCTTAGGCCTTCTGATGGAGCTCCTCTATAGGCCTTCTGATGGAGCTCCTCTATAGGCCTTCTGACGGAGCTCCTCTATAGGCCTTCTGACGGAGCTCCTCTATAGGCCTTCTGACGGAGCTCCTCTATAGGCCTTCTGACGGAGCTCCTCCTTAGGCCTTCTGACGGAGCTCCTCTATAGGCCTTCTGACAGAGCTCCTCTATAGGCCTTCTGACGGAGCTCCTCTATAGGCCTTCTGACGGAGCTCCTCTATAGGCCTTCTGACGGAGCTCCTCTATAGGCCTTCTGACGGAGCTCCTCTATAGGCCTTCTGACGGAGCTCCTCTATAGGCCTTCTGACGGAGCTCCTCCTTAGGCCTTCTGACGGAGCTCCTCTATAGGCCTTCTGACGGAGCTCCACTATAGGCCTTCTGACGGAGCTCCACTATAGGCCTTCTGACGGAGCTCCACTATAGGCCTTCTGATGGAGCTCCTCCTTAGGCCTTCTGACGGAGCTCCTCTATATCAATAGCGGACAGGAAATCAACTCGAACCCAAGCTGTTCCCCTGGCAACGCAATTCTACTGAAAAGGTCTATTCGCGGGTTTGTCAGCGGGGCG
>NC_140171.1:13983744-13996244 GCF_963971535.1 Notolepis coatsorum
ATAGATAGATAGATAGATAGATAGATAGATAGATAGATAGATAGATAGATAGATAGATAGATAGATAGATAGATAGATAGATAGATAGATAGATAGATAGATAGATAGATAGATAGATAGATAGATAGATAGATAGATAGATAGATAGATAGATAGATAGATAGATAGATAGATAGATAGATAGATAGATAGATAGATAGATAGATAGATAGATAGATAGATAGATAGATAGATAGATAGATAGATAGATAGATAGATAGATAGATAGATAGATAGATAGATAGATAGATAGATAGATAGATAGATAGATAGATAGATAGATAGATAGATAGATAGATAGATAGATAGATAGATAGACAGACAGACAGACCAGATAGACAGACAGACAAGATAGATCATTGACCACCTTTAGGACAGATCCTGTCCCTTGGTCCCCAATCTGATAAGATGTTTGTTGTCGGATGACTCAGTACACAGCTGTCAGTAGATGACAGTGGTGATAGTTAAAGTAATCAGAGTACCATTTCTTACACATCCTCTCATTCTGCAAATTTAGTAGTCAGTGCAATAACACTTACATCCTCATTTTTTGCCTCAAGGACAGCTGTGAGTCCCCGGATTCCTGATTTGAGGATATGTAAAGAAAGGCACTCTGTGTACAAATTAAGCAGGGGAGTGCCCTTTGTGTCCTTGTAGCTCCGCCCTCCCCACACGTCTGGTTCTAGCTCCGCCCCTGGTTCTAGCCCCGCCCCCGGTTGTCTCTCCTGGGTATGGTATTACAGACTGGGTTTAAAGGACCGTACCAGTCGAATCCTGACTTCTCACCATTATTGGAGATTGCCTCCATCTGTCTTTAACTGGTTTTGTGTTCCTAGGTGCATACAGTGTGTGTTCTAGCTGACCTCAGCTGACCTCAGCTTACAGACTATAACATGTGACCTACATCATGCCAGTTAGGGTCCAGACCCTCACTTGTGTTTACTGTTGATTATTCTCATCTTCAGAGTTAATTATATTGTTTACACTGTTGATTTTTTGTCATATTTCTATATTCATATTTTATTATATTGCCTACATTTATGTGTTATGCTACTATTACCATGCCCATACCTGTACCCCCCTCCCCCATGCTGCTATGACGCACAAATGTTCCCATGGGGATCAATAAAGGAATCTCTTCTCTCCTCTCCTCTCTTCTCTTCTCTTCTCTTCTCTTCTCTTCTCTTCTCTTCTCTTCTCTTCTCTTCTCTTCTCTTCTCTTCTCTTCTCTTCTCTTCTCTTCTCTTCTCTTCTCTTCTCTTCTCTTCTCTTCTCTCTCTCTCTCTCTCTTCTCTTCTCTTCTCCACTCTTCTCTTCTCCTCTCTTCTCTTCTCTTACTAGACGGCATTCATCACACTGCCATTGATTTTGAAAAGGGTGAGACTTGCGTGAGACTTGAGTGTTGTTTGTTTTGAAGGTTGCTAGGCAGGTAATTCACCCTTCTGAAAACCACTGGGTCGTATATTTTCTCTAACGATACTGTATGACTCTACTGCGATCCTCAGACCACTGGGTCGTATATTTTCTCTAACGATACTGTATGACTCTACTGCGATCCTCAGACCACTGGGTCGTATATTTTCTCTAACGATACTGTATTACTGTGATCCTCAGACCTGGATCTGCTCTCCATCCTTCACAACCGCCTACAAACTTCTGGGGACAGAGCCTCCAGCGTGGCGCCCCCCCCCCCCCCCCCCCCCCGTCAGATCCTCTCTGCCACATCCTTGGAGTCCTTCAAGACTGAAAACCCACCTGTTCATGAAGGACTACGGCCTCTAGTCGTCTCCCTGTCCTTTATTGTTATTATTGTTTATTTAGTTTATGTCTTATGTGTCTTTTTTTGTTGCTTTGTAAAGCGTCCTTGGGTTTCTTGAAAGGCGCTATATAAATCCAAGCTATTATTATATTATTACTACAACAAGCCATTCCATTCCACGCATAAATCGGTAGCATTCATAAAAAACGCACCCAGAAACTAAAACCGAAAGTCGGACGAGAGGATTGCAAGGGTTTCTAGTAGAGAATGCAGTCAACGTTAGCGAAATGATACGACCTAGTGGTTTCCACAAGGGTGAATTGCCTTCTGACCATATTCACACATTTTGCTCTCATGTCGTGCTTGGGGTGGGATTGCTTTCCCCCCTGTTCCCACCTTTGGGAACAAGATGGTAAGGAATCCCATCATCAGCATGACATGAGAGCAAAATGGCCGCCGTGTGAATAAGGTCAATGCCTAGCAACTTTCAACACAGAATATTCTCCACCCATTTTCAACATCAATGGCAGTGGGAATAGGGTTTAGTCAAGTAAGCGGAGATCACCTATACACCTATGAACACACATTAGTTAACCACATAAGCATTGGATGGCCCGACGGCGGGCCATCACGCACTCGCGGCACTTTGCGCACGTCTGCCACCTCTGGGCTGCATTTTTCGCAGATTATCCAATACTATCCAGTAGTCCGACACGATACACTACACGACCAAGGTACCCATGTACATGTCAAAATACTTCCCAAAGGTCAGTGAATACCACGATCACAACACCAGAGGGAGCTCCACAAATCATGTTAAACCCAGATTCGGCTCAAACAAGGGACTAAACACGTTTCGCAATTATGCCGCAGCCACATCAATGTGGAACGCCCTACCTAAAGCCGTAAAGGAATGTGAATCACTACCCACTTTCAAAACCACTCTCAAAGAACACCTACGGGAGACTGCAATTCGAAACTGGCCCCTGTAAATGTCCTAACCCAACCCCCTCCACTGTACAGTAAATTACCTAGTATGGTTTTGTCAATATTCCAATGTACAGTTTTGCTTGTTTGTACAGTGTTTCTCCCCCCCCCCCAACCCCCTCCAATGTACAGTAAATTACCTAGTATGGTTGTCAATATTCCAATGTACAGTTTTGCTTGTACAGTTGTACAGTGTTCCCCCCCCACCCAACCCCACCCCCACCCAAACCCACCCAACCTCCTCCAATGTACAGTTTTTACGTCAAATGTATACTCTCTTTTCTGGACTCTTTTTGTATCACAAACAGTACTGTATTTGCAAATCTGGTATGTCATAAATGTATAGATGTAGCAGTACTGTCTATCTGTATGTCATGTATGTCATATATGTCCTGATGAATTGAAAATGGGGGACCCTGATGTAAACAAGACGAAAGTCTTTCTCTGGTCTGCATCCCCTTAACAATTGTGTGTATTGAGCTGTACTGTATTGTACCCATTCTGCAATCTGTTAATAAAGTTTTCAATCAATCAATCAATCAATCAATCAATTCATTTGCTGCCTTTCGATCGCCACCACACTCGACCAATTGCTTGTTCCGGGTCTCGAGTTACATGACGATATATATCCGGCGCCCATAATTTGTAAATAAATAAAGCCCCGGTGGTGCACCACATATATACACACTCAGTATAATCGCAACATCCTGGTAGGGCTGGGCAATATGACCAAAAACGTTATCGCGATAAAATTATACAATTATTTTCATATAACTCGATATCGATAATTATCGTCGATATAATGTCTGTCAAGTTTAATTAACTTCTTATGCCCGGCGCCGATGGACGGGCTATTAATAGCATAGATATATATAATAGACTTGTTTTGCTGCTGCGAATGTTGATGTCGCGCACGTTAGCAGTTAGCCGACAAGCGGAGTATCTCATGACAGACAATGTACTAAATATTACCCTAAAATACTCTCTTCCGCCCCAATATATTGAAACGACGTCCACTGTATACCCCACACTACTATAAACGTGGCCTCAGAATTCACGACACACACATACTCGGCACGTAAATATATAAAATAGTGCCGCGCAAGCTAGTTATCCTAGCCAGCCTGTTGTGTCTAAGCGGTGTATTCCATGACAATGTAATAAATATTACCCTAAAATACTCTCTTCCGCCCCAATATATTGAAACGACGTCCACTGTATACCCCACACTACTATAAACGTGGCCTCAGAATTCACGCCACACACATACTCGGCACGTAAATATATAAAATAGTGCCGTGCAAGCTAGTTATCCTAGCCAGCCTTGTTTACTACTAGAGTCCTACCTCTCTACCCAGAGGTGCACCGCGGGTCTCCTTCACTGTCGGCCATCTCCTTCACTGATTGGTTGTTAGTGCGTGTGCTGATATCCAAGCTTGGAAAATCGATATATCGAAACTTTGCGACCACGTTTCATGTTTATTTCGAGGAAATAATTTATCGCGATAGTTATCGTTATCGTTTTATCGCCCAGCCCTACGTCCTGGGTTCGAATCCGGCCCAGGACATGTGTTGCATCATGTCCTCCCCATCTCTCTCTCTCTCTCCCTCTCTCCCAATTTCCAAATTGTCCTATCAATAAAAAAAAAATGCACATAAAAAATTCCCTACAAAAAATACATCTTTAAAAAACGTGGGGAAGTGGGAAGTGGGGAGGGGATACATGCCTGCAACATGTAAACAACAACATTCTTTTCGGACCCACAAAAAGGAAATTGTATGCATTTTCTGGGGAGAAAGTCATTTTATTCTGCACCTTTCTAAAAGCTCTGTGGATTTATTATCATTTTAAATGATTACTCTACATAAGAAATGTATCTAGAGCACCTTTAAAAAGACGATCTCCAGTGATGGTGAGAAGTCAACATTAGATTGGTGTGGTCCTTAACACATTCATGGCCAACCATTTAATAACCTACTCAATGTCACCGAGCGGCACTGCAGAATTACCCTACTCTTGGAATTCGGAAAAGTGCATTACCGGCCAGATCCTCGTAGGGGCGCTGTCTCGATAATGCAGTGTTCCCTGTGGCAGAACGTGTCTTTTTTTTTTATCTTGAATGGAGTTTACTGATAGCCTGAATCTATCCGTGTAGCATGTAGCATGGAATACGTTTTGGGACGCGGAATTCAGTATGCAGTAAAGGATTATATCATCAGCCAATGGACATATCGATCTACCAGATGGCGATCGATAACTGGGAAATCCTTTTTGCAGTCCAACCGGCCCACGTAAGACCTTTTTCACTTAAATTACACGCTGATCAGGCCTTGTTATGATACCCAACCAAGCGATCAGCAAATGTGGCTACTGAAGCTAACGCTGTTATTGGTAATCAATAATCAGAAACGACGTCCCCCGCCCCCCCCCCCTTTCATGCATTCATGGTGGAACATTATATCGATCATATGCATTTTGATTTTTAGCTCTAGCTTCTGTAGGGCCGAAACGCCATTCGATGTAACGTTATTAGCTTAGCGGCCTGTATCTCGCCTTCCAGGAAATATACCAGACCAAATCCCATATAACGCTTATATTCAAGATGCTATAAAATGGGAACGTATTGATGAATTTTTTTTTTCTTTAAGCCATTTTGAAGGGACGGTTTATAGTGTCAATTGACAATGAGAATGGACAGATAGCAATAATATAAAGTATAGATTTAGCTCTACAAACAGCCTCACGCACAATGAAAGTTTATTATGAAATGCTGGCCGTATAGAGTGAGACTAGACGGATCCAAATGGCCATGAATGTGTTAACACTGGTGACAATACTTTATTGTCGAAGTACACAAGGAAATGTGTATTTATCCCTCTTGGGCACAGACACATAGTGACCTAGACATACCGGTAATGCATTGGGGGATGATGATGGTGATGTTTTAAGAAAGGTGGTCGACCGAAACATAGACAAATAAACTGTTAATATATAGTATGTGAGGAATATTTCTCTTATCTTATCTTATACTGCTTATCTTGGAGAAGGCTACAGACGAAGACATCTGTGTATGTGGGATGATGTGAGTCAGGAAGATTAAAGACTTGAAGTAATGGACATGAATATGAACTACAGTATATTCAGGACATCTATCTCTGTGAGCCTACTCCCTACATCAATAGCATATGGATATGATTAACATATTACTTACATCATAGCCAATATTTCACAACCTTCTAGTTGTACATCCAGGGTTGTGATCACCCCCCCCTAACACACACACACACACACACACACACACACACACACACACACACACACACACACACACACACACACACACACACACACACACACACACACACACACACACACACACACACACACACACACACACACACACACACACACACACACACACACACACACACACACACACACACACACACACACACAGTGACCTCTCAGTGTTTCTTACACATGCTCTCATTCTGCTAACTTGTAGTCAGTGTATTAATACTGAAATCCTCATTTCAGGATCCTATTTTTCGCTGAGGATCCTGACTCTCTCTCTCTCTCTCTGTCTCTCTCTCTCTCTCTATCTCTCTCTGTCTCTCTCCCTCTATCTGTCTCTCTCCCTCTCTCTGTCTGTCTTTCTGACTCTCTCTATATCTCTCTGTATGTCTGTCTCTTACTCTCTGTCTGTCTGTCTGTCTGTCTGTCTGTCTGTCTGTCTGTCTGTCTGTCTGTCTGTCTGTCTGTCTGTCTGTCTGTCTGTCTGTCTGTCTATCTGTCTGTCTCTCTCTGTCTGTCTGTCTGTCTATCTGTCTGTCTATATCTGTATGTATGTATGTCTGTCTCTCTGTCTGTCTGTCTCTCTCTGTCTGTCTGTCTCTCTCCCTCTCTCTGTCTGTCTGTCTCTCTCTATGTCTGTCTGTCTGTCTGTCTCTCTCCCTCTCTCTGCCTGTCTGTCTGTCTCTCTCTCTCTCTCTCTCTCTCTCTCTCTCTCTCTCTCTCTCTCTCTCTCTCTCTCTCTCTCTCTGTCTGTCTGTCTGTCTGTCTGTCTGTCTGTCTGTCTGTCTGTCTGTCTGTCTGTCTGTCTGTCTGTCTGTCTGTCTCTTTAACACACACTCACACATTAATGCATATTGATTGCTTAGTCAATAGTTAGGTGGCTAACAGATAGTCAACACACACACACACACACACACACACACACACACACACACACACACACACACACACACACACACACACACACACACACACACACACACAGACGGTAGTCAAGGTAAATGTCCTAACCCAACCCCCTCCAATGTACAGTAAATGACCAAGTATGGTTGTCAATATTCCAATGTACAGTTTTGCTTGTACAGTTGTACAGTGTTCCCCCCCACCCCTCCTGCCCAACCCCCCCCACCCCACCCACCGAACCACCTCCAATGTACAACCCCCCCCCCACCCACCCCACCTACCCAACCTCCCCCAATGTACAGTTTTTACGTCAAATGTATATACTCTTTTCTGGACTCTTTTTGTATCACAAACAGTACTGTATTTGCAAATCTGGTATGTCATAAATGTATAGATGTAGCAGTACTGTCTATCTGTATGTCATGTATGTCATATATGTCCTGATTAATTGAAAATGGGGGACCCTGATGTAAACAAGACGAAAGTCTTTCTCTGGTCTGCATCCCCTTAACAATTGTGTGTATTGAGCTGTACTGTATACCCATTCTGCAATCTGTTAATAAAGTTTTCAATCAATCAATCAATCAATCAATCAAAGTAGTCAAAGCATCAAAAGCTATCGATAATGTTAACCAACGTTAGCCATCTTGCAAGTCAATCAACTTTCTTGACTTGTGAAATTACCTTTTAAATTGATAAACGTCATATGTGTAATTCATGGCACAACTCGGGATCAAAAAGGTACTTGTCTCTCACCATTGACTACTGTACATATTTCTTCAGAAATAAGGTCCCATGGTGATTGGTTGGTGGTTAGCGGAAGGGGAGGGACTTCGCCTCTCTATTGCCCGACCAGACTTTGATCTTTAACGTTGTGCGGCTACATTGATCCACTGTGTCTGTCCGTCTACGTCTGTTTTTAATTCATTTTCAATGACTAGTATACATTTGTTGGACAAACAGAGTTGGGGTTATGTTCCAATTTTCAAATAAATCAACAGACAGTAATACCTTCTGTCAATTTTCTATCCGTTCTTTTTTAACTTTGTATTGTACGTTTAATGCTACTTTTACATATTTTTTCTGCTGCTGTTTTCTTCTACTTCTATTTATTGTATTATATTACCATTGCTGCTGTAAGGTCAAGGAACCAAAACCAAATATAGTGTCACTCTTCTGTACTATCTATCTAGGTCGTCCTCGGACGGGCCCTCCATCGGTGCTTCCAGTCATCCCGATCCTCCATGCATCTGGCTAGCTCGCCGGTGCTTTCTGTTCCCGCATCTCTCCTGAGTACGTCCACGTAGGTTAACGTGGGACGTCCTCGTGATCGATGCCTGTGTGTTGGTTCCCACAGCACAAGGTTGCTGGTTGGCATCTCATGGTGTCTCTGGCAGTGACCTGCCAGCCTCATTCTCCTGACTGCCACTTTATCGCTCACTTTTAGCACCCCCCCATACAAGTTTGCATTAGTGACATGCTCATCCCTGTTGATGTTGAGCACCACACGCATCATTCTGGTGTAGCACCCATCCAAGGACTTCTGCAGGGTGGGCTTCAAGGTCAAGCATTCACTGCCATACAAAAGGACAGACTCAACTGTTGCATGAAAGAAGTTGAGCTTGATTTGACGGGGGAGGTTGGATTTCCACACACTGGTCATGCCGTTCAGAGCCCTCCACGCAAGCGTCTTCCTCACTTTAAGGTCTTGCTCGGACGAGTTGACCCACAAGCCCAGGTACTTGAAATCACTGACTTCCTTTAGAGCAGAGCCTCCTGTTGTCCTTAGAGGTGGATGATCCGGGAGGATGTTATACATTATGTCTTGGCATTTAGCCTAAGGCCAACCTTGGCGCACTCCGTCTCCACTCTGCACAGGAGTTCCTGTGCCTGCTCCACCTGGTCAGAGAGCAGGCTGATGTCGTCCGCGTAGTCAAGGTCTGTTAGGACTATGGCGGGGTGTCGTCTCGATCTTCTTGGGGTTATTGTGAGACCAAGTTCCTGCTCCCGTCCATTGATGGCCTTCCTGAGCGCATAGTCGAGGACTATGACGAAAAGGAATGGGGCAAGGGTGTCCCCTTGCATCACTCCAGCCAGGATGTCAAATTCTTCACTGTTGCCGTCTGGGGTTACCACCTTGGCCCTTGTACCCGTGTGCATGGTCCCTATGGCCCGGAGTAGATTGGGAGGGACTCCGTAGGCCTTGAGTATCCTCATCATCACGGCTCTGTGTATCGAGTCAAAAGCCTTTTTGAAGTCGATAAAGCACAGTACCGCTGTTAGGTTGTTCTTCTTCACCTCCTCGATGATTCTTCTCAAGGCCAAGATCTGGGCCACAGTGGTCCTCTTCTCTCGGAAACCATTTTGGTTCTCCCTGAGGTGGGGGTCGATGGCATTCCTTATCCGGTTTAGTATCATGCAATTGTACATCTTTGCAATGACACATGTCAGACTTATGCCACGGTAGTTGTCTGGCTTCGAGAGATCTCCGGACTTAGGCACTGGGATGATGTTAGAGAGAGACCACACATCAGGCTGGTTGTTTTTCATCAGGGCATGGTTGCAGAACTCCAGGATGATGTTGTCAAGGTCACAGTTCTTATAGACCTCTGGGGGAATGCCGTCCGGCCCAGAACTTTTCCCCTGCTTCAGTGTGGATTTCACTTTGGTAAACTCCCTGGCTGTGAAGGGACCATCGTCAATAGTGAGATTCGTGAGGACGGCAGGTATCGTCTCCTCATCTTCATCCACTGTCGAGTGTGTTCCCAGTAGATTTCGGAAGTGAGTGAACCAGGAGGTCACCCTCTCCTCTGGGCTGTTGCCCACCACCTGTCCCTGCTTCGACCTTTTCCTCCCACTCATCTCATTGATGACCCTCCATGCCTCCCCATACTGCTGTTCACCATGCGCTGCCTCCACTCTCTGCACCTTCTCCATCAACTCCTCCCCCTTATCTTGTCGTAGGTATCGAACAAAAGCTGTTTGGCCTTTTTCAGTACCTTGCGATTCTCTGCAGTCTGCTCATGCCCGTAGCCTCGTCGTGCCTCCTCCACGCCCTCACGTGCCACCATGACTTCTGGGTGTTTGGACCTCCGGGAGACCCCATTCCTCTCCACCACTGGAACACACATCCTGGCCGCCTCTTCATTCGCAGCAACGAACCGCCTGTATTTGGTATTAGGCTCCTCCCTTCCACTGCGTACCTAGTTTGAAGGCCAGGGTTGACTGAGAACGCCTTCCAGTCATACCGCGTCTTCAGGCTTGGTTTGGGGACCCTGAGGCTCAGTCGCACCATCATGGAGACCACTCGGTGATCAGAGCCCACAGATTTGAACGTGCTGTAAGGTTCAGCATTCAGGACTCCTTCTGTACTCCTGTGACAATAGAACTCTTCTGTACTCCTGTGACAATAGAACTCTTCTGTACTCCTGTGACAATAGAACTCTTCTGTACTCCTGTGACAATAGAACTCTTCTGTACTCCTGTGACAATAGAATAATCTTAGTCTGTCTCTCTCTCTTTCTCTCTCTCTCTCTCTCTCTCTCTCTCTCATATGACAGCTATTCATTATTAGACATCTAGAATCATCACACTTCTCTGCTCGTCTCCTCTCTGTCTCTCCCTCCTCCATTCCTTCATTCATCTCTCCATTCCTTCATCCCCCTCTCCCTTCCTTCATCCCTCTCTCCCTTCCAGATGAATTGTGACTAATTGCAGGCTGAGGGCCGGCCCCCGCCCTCTTCAACCCTGCCAGCCACACAACATGGATAGAATTACTGCGGAAAAATGTTGAGCTAGACAGAGAGCGAGCGAGCGAGCGAGGGAGGAGGGAGAGGCATGGAGAAGGAGAGAGAGAGAGAGGCATGGAGAAGGAGAGAGAGAGAGGCATGGAGAAGAAGGAGAGAGAGGGGGCAGAGATGAAGGAAATAAGAGAGGAATGAGAAAGAGATGGAGAGAAGCATGGAGTGAGAGGAATGAGAAAGAGAGATAGTGGGGAAAGAACTGAGGGGGGGGAGAAAGGCATAGAGACAGGGGGTGAGTGAGGGGGAGAGAAGGGAGAGAGAGAGAGAGAGAGAGAGAGAGAGAGAGAGAGAGAGAGAGAGAGAGAGAGAGGAGAGAGAGAGAGAGAGAGAGAGAGAGCATGGTAATGAGAAACACATGGTGCAGGGGAAGACTATAGTCATCAATCTGTGTGGAGGAAACGTGGAGCAAAGGGAGTCTCTAATCTGCTGACACAAACACACGCACGCACACACACACACACGCACACACGCACACGCACACACACGCACACACACACCTACACACACACACGCACCCACACACGCACACACATAATCTGCCTATACAAGCCCCCCATGCAACAGCTGTGTGAATGAGGCAGTTACAGTGACATCACCATAATTCACACTGTGATACATAATTGTTCCTTTCATCAAGGTTCCTGTCCTTCTGTTCTCGTCTACACATTAGGCTACATCTATATCCTGATGATGACCTCAGCTGCAGGTGAAAGAAGCCTCACCTTGCCTGGTCGACACGTTCCTCTCGTTCCCCGCCGTGAGGACCACCTGCGCGTGGCTCCTCTCCAGGCCGAACAGTTCGTCCTTGCCCACCCGCGCGCTCTTGCTGGACTTCATGGTGCCGGTGGGCCCGGAGGGCGCCAGGTAGCGGCCGACGCAGTCGCGGAACGCCACCTTGCCGGAGCGGAACTCCAGCATGTAGCCCGTCTCCCTGTCCGTGGTGGCGGCCAGCGTGCCGTCGTTCCTCAGGAAGCGGTTGTCGGAGGTCTCCAGGTGGTAGCGCTGCTCCCGGTACACCAGGGTGACCAGCGAGTCCACCCCCCAGGGTACGTCGCGGTCTATGGCCACCTCCTCGGTACTCAGGTGCGCGTAGCGCTTACGCGACAGGCTGTACAGGTTGACCTGAATGAATGAATGAATGAATGAATGAATGAATGAAAACTTTATTGAACAGATTGCAGAATGGGTACAATACAGTACGGCTCAATACACACAATTGTTAAGGGGATGCAGACAGAGAAAGACTTTCGTCTTGTTTACATCAGGATCCCCCATTTTTCAATTCCTTTCCTAGTGACATGTATGACATACACAACATACATGACATCATGACCTTTATGGCATAGGGACATACATGACATACACAGGTATATAGTACTGTTACATTTGTGACATATATACGATATGCAAATATACAGTACTGTTACCCATAGATAGGGTGACCAGGTGTCCCCCTTTTGGTTGTACTGTCCACCATTTGACCGAATGTCCCACATATTGAGAGGATGTCCCTCTTTTCGAAGCAAAAAAAAAAACATTGGTCTAAAAGCCCCTCCCTGCAAAAACAGATATGTTAGGTGGTAACAAGCCGGCTGCAGTGCCAAGATGAATGTGGAGAGATATAATTCTGTATTTAATTTGTATTTATTTTTATTTAACCTTTATCTGTATTCGGTGAAGACGAGTTATTCCCACCATATGTCCCACTTTGTCC
>NC_140171.1:14001244-14058744 GCF_963971535.1 Notolepis coatsorum
AGAGGCGTTGTCGTGCCTTCTTCACAACACTGTCAATGTGTGTGGTCCATGTCAAGTCCTCGGATACGGACATTAATACGAGGCAAGTAGGTTAAGCGTCTTGCCCAAGGACACAACGGCAATGGGATGGACATGAGTATACGGGTATGTTTTCTGTTTCAGAACTGAGAACACTACTACTATAGAATATAAAAAACGATAAGAAAACATTCTGCGGGTCCACAAAACCAGTCTCACCTTAATTGGGAGGCACAGCGGCGCTTTGGTTACCTCACAGCAAGAAGGTCTTGCGTTATAATTCCCAACTGGGGGCCTTTCTGTCTGTGTGGAGTTTGCATGTTTTTCCCATTCTTGTGGTGGGTTTCCTCTGGGTGCTCTGGTTTCCTCCCACACCATAAACATGCTGCCCCACTGCCCCCGAATAGTTAGGATGGGTCAAATACAGAGGATGAACTTCCCCAAGGGATTAATGAAATGCCTTCTTATATTGTCAATGGAGCAGCTCCGGACTTTATACCTGATGGTGGCATCTGTTTAAGTCTCACTTCTCTGGTCTCTGGCTCTGGGAAAGAGAGGAGCTCATGTTCATGAATATTGATTGCACTTTTTTTTCTTTTTTCTCTCGCTACCACACTACAGAAGGTTAACCTTTCACTACCACACTACCAAAGGGTTAACCCTTTCACTGCGACAATACATCAGGTTAACCCTTTCACTACCACACTACAGAAGGTTAACCTTTCACTACCACACTACAGTAGTGTGGCAGTGAAAGGGTTAACCCTTTGTCGTGTGGCAGTGAAAGGGTTAACCTGATGTATTGTCGCAGTGAAAGGGTTAACCCTTTGGTAGTGTGGTAGTGAAAGGGCTAAGTTGAGCTCTGCCACCTAAATGAGGTGGATATTCTAGTTATTGCTGACTGGTCGTCTGAACCAGAATTGGAGCCTCATTTTGGCAGTTTAAATTCTCACAGTCAGTGTTCCATTCCTTGGACCAGTCCCAGATTTGAGATCAACACGTTCAAGGTTTCTTATTTCTAGCTTTAGGAGAGATGTTGAGAAATAGTGACTGAACGGTCCCGGGGGACAGGATTAACATTTGTAAACTCAGTGACGTTCCCCTTTATGGGAACTTCATGTGAAAGCAAATATTGTACTCTTTATCCTCGTCCTAAAATCCAGGGGTCCTCTATTCCACCAGGCGGGATAATCTAATCCACCAGGCGGGAGAATCTGTTCCACTAGGAGGGGTAATCTATTCCACTAGGAGGGGTAATCTATTCCACTAGGAGGGGTAATCTATTCCACTAGGAGGGGTAATCTATTCCACTAGGAGGGAAAATCTATTCCACTAGGAGGGAGAATCTATTCCACTAGGAGGGATAATCTATTCCACTAGGAGGGGTAATCTATTCCACTAGGAGGGGTAATCTATTCCACCAGGAGGGATAATCTATTCCACCAGGAGGGGTCATCTATTCCACTAGGAGGGGTAATCTATTCCACTAGGAGGGAGAATCTATTCCACCAGGGGGAGATAATCTATTCTATCAGGAGGGGGGGGGATCTATTCCACCATCTATTCACATGAAAGTAAATAGTGTATCCTGGTCCTAAACATGTGCTTCCACTGGATGAAACGGTGGACGTGTCTGATGAGTTTCTTTGATGATGCTGAGAGAACGGGTTCGTAGGAGTTTTGTTAAACCAACAGGCAGAATGTCGTTCTGATTGGAGCGCTTGCCTTCCGGTCCCACCCACCGCTCAGTGAGTTGACAATTTGAGTGAAGTCTCTGCAAGCCAATCAGTCGCTACCCTCAGATTTAGGGCGCACACCCGTTGATTAAAACGTTAGCTGAAATTGCAGCCTGTCGGTCTGACTGACCCTGAGCTGAACTGAAGGGACGTCTACAGTATGTAGAGTAGCTCACATTGATCTGGATGTTTTATTCCACTGCACACAAGTACACATGTACATGTATGCGCTAGCTGCCACTGACCCTATAGCACACCAGAGGTTAAAGGGGCACTTCACCAAAAAAAACTATATATTTTGCACAAAATCTCACGCACATAAATAAAACTGTTTTGCACACATTCATTTAGTTTGACACTTATTGAGAGTATATGAGTTTGAATATGGCCACCAGTGATGTCATTTGGGACATTGAATCCTTGCGCGGTGTTAATCACAGCACCATGAAATGATGTAGATGAAAAAATACAAATACCGTATATAGGGACTATCATTTCATTGAGCTGTAATTAACACAACACTAGGATTCAGTGTTGCCGATCATAGTAGTACTCATAGTACATCTTCCTTGCCTATATTACTACCTACTATACTAATATGTCTCTACTACTATGCACTCAACACTGCAGCGCCCACGTTTTCAACACTGTTTGATGAACATTGTTACTCAGCTGCCAGAGTTGTGCCCTTCCTGCTGACCTGTTGTACACAACTTGTAAGTCGCTTTGGATAAAAGCATCAGCTAAATGACTAAATGTAAATGTTAATGTAAATGTAAATGTATAAACCAGGGAGAGAATCTATTCCACCAGGAGGGAGAAGTAGATAAGTGGAACAAGCCTGTTTGGGGAAGCATCGCTGCGCGTGACACTACAGACGGTTAACCTTCTGTAGTGTGGCAGTGAAAGGGTTAACCTTCTGTATTGTCGCAGTGAAAAGGGTTAACCCTTTGGTAGTGTGGTAGTGAAAGGGTTAACCTTCTGTATTGTCGTAGTGAAAAGGGTTAACCCTTTGGTAGTGTGGTAGTGAAAGGGTTAACCTTCTGTATTGTCGCAGTGAAAGGGTTAACCCTTTGGTAGTGTGGTAGTGAAAGGGTTAACCTTCTGTATTGTCGCAGTGAAAGGGTTAACCCTTTGGTAGTGTGGTAGTGAAAGGGTTAACCTTCTGTATTGTCGCAGTGAAAGGGTTAACCCTTTGGTAGTGTGGTAGTGAAAGGGTTAAGCTATAAGTTCCAAATTGCATATTTTCCATCTACAGATCATCAAACCCTTCAGGAATGTACAGTATGTAGAACATACGCCACATTGATATGGTCCCGACAACAAACCACAGATTGGGGCTTTAAGTAGAATATGGGATGAAGGACTTCTACCACAGTTCTATTTCATCGTGGTGTCTTCCACCTAGAAAACCAGCTGTAGCAGGATGGAATTATCTGGTTCAGTCAGGAAAAGAGGTCACACAGTTTAAAGGCACAATCGTTGATTGTAGTATGAACCCCCCTTTGTACCGCCTTTGTTTTATGTAGTCATTTATTGGATCGACGATGTGCTTTCAGTTTGAAATGTATTTTCTGAGACTTCGACTGATGTAAAGTAGCAGCTAAACATGAGCTCTTTGATTGATTGATTGATTGATTGAAAACTTTATTAACAGATTGCAGAATGGGTACAATACAGTACAGCTCAATACACACAATTGTTAAGGGGATGCAGACCAGAGAAAGACTTTCGTCTTGTTTACATCAGGGTCCCCCATTTTCTATTCATCAGGAGGTTTGAGGCTGTAAAAGGTTTGTTTACATGTGTAATGTCTGTAAACGCGGTAGCAGAACAGACTTGTCTTCTGAGTTAGGAGGTGAAGAAAGATATACTCAAATACATATACATTGTGCATTCTAACTTTAATGTCCAAATCGGAGTCAAACAGTGTCAGTCTGCATCTGGGAGCTTCACTTCCTCACAATGTTTCCTCTCCTCTTACAACTATGCTGGGACAGCATACTGGCTCCACCCACACTATATCCCCTTATCCACCCACACTATATCCCCTTAAACACCCACACTATATCCCCTTAAACACCCACACTATATCCCCTTAAACACCCACACTATATCCCCTTAAACACTCACACCATATCCCCTTAAATACTCACACCATATCCCCTTAAATACTCACACTATATCCCCTTAAACACTCACACCATATCCCCTTAAACACTCACACTATATCCCCTTAAACACTCACACCATATCCCCTTAAACACTCACACTATATCCCCTTAAACACTCACACTATATCCCCTTAAACACTCACACTATATCCCCTTATCCACTCACACTATATCCCCTTAAACACTCACACTATATCCCCTTAAACACTCACACTATATCCCCTTATCCACTCACACTATATCCCCTTAAACACTCACACTATATCCCCTTAAACACTCACACTATATCCCCTTATCCACTCACACTATACCCCCTTAAACACTCACACTATATCCCCTTAAACACTCACACTATATCCCCTTAAACACTCACACTATATCCCCTTATCCACCCACACTATACCCCCTTAAACACCCACACTATATCCCCTTAAACACTCACACTATATCCCCTTAAACACTCACACTATATCCCCTTAAACACTCACACTATATCCCCTTAATCACTTGCACTATATCCCCTTAAACACTCACACTATATCCCCTTAAACACTCACACTATATCCCCTTAAACACTCACACTATATCCCCTTAAACACTCACACTATATCCCCTTATCCACTCACACTATACCCCCTTAAACACCCACACTATATCCCCTTAAACACCCACACTATATCCCCTTAAACACTCACACTATATCCCCTTAAACACCCACACTATATCCCCTTAAACACCCACACTATATCCCCTTAAACACTCACACTATATCACCTTAAACACCCACACTATATCCCCTTAAACACTCACACTATATCCCCTTAAACACAGACACTATGGGGGAGCTCCAGTAGCTCACCACGTACCGCGAGTGCTATTTCAGCGCCGTGGACAACCGCGCTCCCGCGGATCTGGGGCTGAGTGCGTTCGAATCCCGGACGGCAACCGTGCCTTTCCCAGAGTGTCTTCCCCCCCATCTGAACCCTTTCAGCCTGCTTCTGTCGGTCGAACTTGACCAAGTATGAATGCGAAGAAAAAGCGATAAACGCAAAAAGAACCAGGTGACTGGTCAAAGTTTAAAAAAAAAAACACAGACACTATATCCCCTTAAACACCCACACTATATCCCCTTAAATACTCACACTATATCACCTTAAACACCCAAACTATATCCCCTTAAACACTCACACTATATCCCCTTAAACACTCACACTATATCCCCTTAAACACTCACACTATATCCCCTTAAACACTCACACTATATCCCCTTAAACACTCACACTATATCCCCTTAAACACTCACACTATACCCCCTTAAACACCCACACTATATCCCCTTAAACACTCACACTATATCCCCTTAAACACTCACACTATATCCCCTTATCCACTCACACTATATCCCCTTAAACACTCACACTATATCCCCTTAAACACTCACACTATATCCCCTTAAACACCCACACTATATCCCCTTATCCACTCACACTATATCCCCTTAAACACTCACACTATATCCCCTTAAACACTCACACTATATCCCCTTAAACACCCACACTATATCCCCTTAAACACTCACACTATATCCCCTTAAACACTCACACTATATCCCCTTAAACACCCACACTATATCCCCTTAAACACTCACACTATATCCCCTTAAACACCCACACTATACCCCCTTAAACACCCACACTATACCCCCTTAAACACTCACACAATATCCCCTTAAACACCCACTCACACAATATCCCCTTAAACACCCACACTATATCCCCTTATCCACCCACACTATACCCCCTTAAACACTCACACTATATCCCCTTAAACACTCACACTATATCCCCTTAAACACTCACACTATATCCCCTTAAACACTTGCACCATATCCCCTTAAATACGCACACTATATCCCCTTAAACACTCACACTATACCCCCTTAAACACTCACACTATACCCCCTTAAACACTCACACTATATCCCCTTAAACACTCACACTATATCCCCTTAAACACTCACACTATATCCCCTTAAACACCCACACTATATCCCCTTAAACACTCACACTATATCCCCTTATCCACTCACACTATATCCCCTTAAACACTCACACAATATCCCCTTAAACACACTATACCCCCTTAAACACTCACACTATATCCCCTTAAACACTCACACTATATCCCCCTTAAACACTCACACTATATCCCCTTAAACACTCACACTATACCCCCTTAAACACTCACACTATATCCCCCTTAAACACTCACACTATATCCCCTTAAACACTCACACTATACCCCCTTAAACACTCACACTATATCCCCTTAAACACCCACCACACTAGTTTGTAATGAAACAAACTAGAAACCGCTTCATCACTTGTAACATAGTTGGGATATTGATATTAGGCATTATGAGCTAAAACCCCTCTTATACTGTATTATAACTCATTATGAAGTTGATTGTAATGTATTATACATGTAGGCCTATGATTTAAGTAAAGTGTTACCCTACATCTTTATTTCAATATCGTTCTTTGTCGAATGAAAGTATATCTTACAATGCAGACGAGTCAATTGTTTTCCGTTTAACGTTCGCAGGCTATTCCCTCCGGCTTTGCCAAAGAGAGTCGGAGCATTCAGTCAATATCATCCATAAAATGCCCACAAACTAGAAGAAACACTCAACCTGTATGGAAGAACTCAATATCTAGAAGGTTGACACCTGTTGATGCCATAAAATCAATGTGTACGGTAGCGAAAGGCGATCGTCTTTCAACGGCCAGTGCTGCGATGCAGATACCATGAAACTCTGGTATTGCAGATGAATTTTAGATTTTTCCTATGTTGGCTTATGTTCTTTTCAGGAATCGTTTTTTGTTGTTGATTGTTGATTTTTTGTTTGTTTGTTTGTTTTATCTTGCAAACTTTAACTTTTTTTGTTCTTTTCTGGATCGTTTTTTGTTGATTTTTGATTGTTGATATTTTTTGTTTGTTATATTTTGAAAACTTTAACTTTTTTGAATTCGTTATTTTTTTATTAGGGGTATAGGTTGCTCTATAAGCCTTCGGCTTCAAACCTATCTTTTTCGTTTGTTTAGTTGTGAAAATGTTCGAGTAATTATTTGTTTGTTTATCTATATGTAAACATTCAAAATAAATAATTCATTCATTCATTCATTCATTCAGAAGAGGTGACTCTCAAACGGGGGTCGAGGTGACGGTCACAGAGACCAGCGAGGGCCACATTTCAAAGCCTTCTTCTGTCACAGTAGTATTCAAACCAGCTGGCTCCGTCTTGACTCCAGAGTCTGCAGGCGCTGTGGTTAGTGGCTCCGTCTTGACTCCAGAGTCTGCAGGCGCTGTGGTGGTTAGTGGCTCCGTCTTGACTCCAGAGTCTCCAGGCGCTGTGGTTAGTGGCTCCGTCTTGACTCCAGAGTCTGCAGGCGCTGTGGTGGTTAGTGGCTCCGTCTTGACTCCAGAGTCTCCAGGGGGCGCTGTGGTTAGTGGCTCCGTCTTGACTCCAGAGTCTCCAGGCGCTGTGGTGGTTAGTGGCTCCGTCTTGACTCCAGAGTCTCCAGGCGCTGTGGTTAGTGGCTCCGTCTTGACTCCAGAGTCTGCAGGCGCTGTGGTGGTTAGTGGCTCCGTCTTGACTCCAGAGTCTCCAGGCGCTGTGGTTAGTGGCTCCGTCTTGACTCCAGAGTCTGCAGGCGCTGTGGTGGTTAGTGGCTCCGTCTTGACTCCAGAGTCTCCAGGGGGCGCTGTGGTTAGTGGCTCCGTCTTGACTCCAGAGTCTCCAGGCGCTGTGGTGGTTAGTGGCTCCGTCTTGACTCCAGAGTCTCCAGGTGCTGTGGTTAGTGGCTCCGTCTTGACTCCAGAGTCTCCAGGCGCTGTGGTGGTTAGTGGCTCCGTCTTGACTCCAGAGTCGGCAGGCGCTGTGGTTAGTGGCTCCGTGTCTGTATTCTGTTCACCAAACACCATTTGACTGAAGGAAACAACACGTGAGCTTTCAGGTTAGGTCGTCGTTCACTTAAAGGGGCACGTCACCAAAAAAAAACAAGGCCGATTTATTTTTGCACATAATCTCACACACACATCCAAAATCAACAGTTTTGCACATGTTCATTTAGTTTGACAGTTTATTGACGTTGAATCTCTGCGTTGTGTTAATTACAGCTCCATGAAGTGATACTTAGTGTTATAGGGACCGGTGCCTTATAATTTCATTATCATCAACATGGGCTGAAACTAGAGCTGTGTGAGACACGAGGGCTGAAACTGAGGCTGAAACTAGGGCTGTGTGGGACACGAGGGCTGAAACTGAGGCTGAAACTAGGGCTGTGTGAGACATGAGGGCTGAAACTGAGGCTGAAACTAGGGCTGTGTGAGACATGAGGGCTGAAACTAGAGCTGTGTGGGACACGAGGGCTGAAACTAGGGCTGTGTGGGACACGAGGGCTGAAACTAGGGCTGTGTGGGACACGAGGGCTGAAACTAGGGCTGTGTGGGACACAAGGGCTGAAACTAGGGCTGTGTGGGACACAAGGGCTGAAACTAGGGCTGTGTGGGACACGAGGGCTGAAACTAGGGCTGTGTGAGACACGAGGGCTGAAACTAGGGCTGTGTGAGACACGAGGGCTGAAACTAGGGCTGTGTGGGACACGAGGGCTGTAACTAGGGCTGGGTGGGACACGAGGGCTGGGGCCGGGGCTTGAGTTGCGGCTGCTCACTGGGAGACTGGGCTGGAGCTGCAGACACAGTGCAGGAGGCTGCCCAGCGTGGGACCTAGCTCAGTCCACACCGCCCCCATCTGGACACAACAGGAATTACAGCGAGGGCAGAACGCATGGGTTCAGATGTGGTATCATAAAAAACAATACAGAACTGTTCTATGATATTTCATTGTGTCAAGTCCCCCCTGTATAAAACATACTGTTACATATTTATACCGATTTGTATAAAAGACTTCTGTACAGCCTGTATCAATGTCAGAGATGTATCACAATGTAAACAATGAATGGATCAAATATTTTATAGTTGATATCCATACAAGTTCAGTTTGTATAAACGTCCTTGATGATATAATAATTTGTATACAGGGGTATCTTGTGTGTGTGTGTGTGTATGCATAATGCGTGTGTGATGTTGTTAGTGTGATAAAGACCTGTCCATAAGCACACACACACACACACACACACACACACACACACACACACACACACACACACACACACACACACACACACACACACACACACACACACACACACACACACACACACAAAGCAAAGTCCTGTCCATAAGCACACACACGCGCACGCGCACACAGACGCACACACAAAGACTAAGACCTGTCCATAAGCACACACACACACACACACACACACACACACACACACACTTACAAATGTTACACACCCATACAGATACAATATTTCAGAGGTTCAACATGTTTTAGGAGTATCGTTTCCACCTTTGATTAGGAACAAGGAGGATGAGGAGTCTTGACTGAGGGTAGAATTTAAATGAAGCGTCATTAAATGAATGAAGTCCAGCGAAGACCTATCCATTCCTCACGGTGGGTTTAAACCGGTTCAAACTGATCGTTGGGTGATTTCAACTGGTTTCAGTAACTGCTGTTAGTAACTGTCAAGGTGTATCAACTGAGTGTCAGCTGAGGCCACGCCCTGCCAGCGGCAGTTTGTATTATGCAAATAGACTGATAAAAGACTGTAAATCCAATAGTCTCACTGCAAACACGGGCCATTCAGAACCTTTTTAAGGCTACTATGACCACACAAATCCATTGTTTATAAAGTCTCATGTTATGAAATTTTATGATTTGGTTTATTATAAAACTATGCAAATAATGTACCGAGCTAAAGCAAAGCTACTCCTGGACGGGGTGCAAAGGTTTTTTTCAATACATATGATTTGAGAGATATTTGTAAATTTACTGTTCAAAAAGCTAAGAAAGGGATTAAATTAAAAAGAGGTGTATTTCTATTATTGGGGTTAACTTGTGGAAAAATGCTGATATACAGTTAAGAATGAGTCATTCGCTTTTGGTTTTTAAGAAAATGGTTTGTAAAGCTATTTTTGAAAATTACAAAGGTGAATAATACAGTTTTTTGCTAGTTTCTTTTAGAATACTGTTTTGGAGTCTTAATTGTGTTAAGAATATAGGACAGGCACGTATAAGCAATATGCTTCAGTCTGTACCTTTTCAGTCACTGTAAAATCAAATATTGTTAAATGATTGTGAATATTGTATTGTGTGAGATGATGACTGAATAAACTACTACTACTACTACTACTACTACTACTATACTACATTGAGCAGAATCTACTAACAGTAGGCTATAGTATTTGACTAGTAGTATTTCAGCCCCTCCCCCAAAGTCCAGCAGTTAGCCACAGGTGTCTGAGCTTAGAGATATAAGTGCCTCCTGCTACGCTCCCTGTCCCCCTGCACCCTCCCCTCACCACCGCTCCCTGTCCCCCTGCACCCTCCCCTCACCACAACGTGCTGTCCCCCTGCACCCTCCCCTCACCACCACTTCCTGTCCCCCTCCACCCTCCCCTCACCACCACTCCCTGTCCCCCTCCACCCTCTCCTCACCACCGCTATGCTGACGACACTCAACTCTTCCTCTCATTTCCTCCCTCGGATACCCAAGTCTCTGAGCGGATCTTGGTCTGCTTGTCCGACATTTCTGCCTGGATGACGACTGTGCAAAAGGCTCAAGGAATATGTAGACATAAGGACGACGGGATCATGCCTATATGTTCCCACAGCCCAATGGTCCCACAGCCCTATGTTCCCACATTTCTAAGATTTTTCTCAAAATTAGGCCCTATGTTCACACAGTCCAATGGTCCCACAGCCCTCTGTTCCCACATTTCCTTTTTTCATAAATTTGTATCTGATTTTATCCCCCTTTCTCTTAATTTGGTAGCCAATTACACCCAACCTATTGTCCTCTGGTAGTAGAGGGTTCGTCCGGGAACATAGGGCTGTGGGACCATAGGGCTGTGGGAACATAGGGCCTAATTTTTTAGAAGAATCTTAGAAATGTGGGAACATAGGGCTGTGGGACCATTGGGCTGTGGGAACATAGGGCTGACCCCAGGACGACAGTGAGATTTAACTCATTACAATGCCCCTTTCGGTAGAGAATAGCTTCATAATGAGAACATGCCTGGACATGTCTATGGTGTCAGTTTCTAATACATTAGGTTTCAGTTGATTTCCTCAGTTTGTGTGCGTCCATGACAACAGAAACATACTCCCACAGTAGTAATGGTTAATAGCACTACAATAGTAGCTACTAGTGCCTGTGCATCTGTGTATCTACATTTAGTATAATAGTACTAGTGCCTGTGCATCTGTGTATCTACAGTTCCTAATAAAACTCCTCAAAGGACATTCCTGCCTCCCGTGTCCTGACTAGACACCCCATATTGTTCACTGACCACCAAGAGCTTCAATACAACAAACAACCACCTGAGCGAAACGAAGCTACTTCACTTGCTCCTCCCCACCGACCAACCTTTAAATCACCATAGAGACCGTTGCCGTGGCTCCGTCCCTGACCGCCAAGAACCCAGGTGAGGTCCTTGACTTCTCTGCTCGCATCGCAACCAGAACCCGTAGATACTTCCTGAGCAACATGAGAAGGATTACGCACCTTCCTGACAAAAGAAGCCACTTCAACTCATACAGAACGCAGTGGCCCGCCTGATCTCCAACCTACCAAAGTCAGCCCACGTCAGCCCACTTCTCAGAGAGCTGCACTGGCTTCCCATCGCCGCACGAATCTGCTTCAAGGTCCTTGACCTGGCATTCCGTGCAAAACAAAGGCAACGGCTCCCTCCTCCGGTCAACGGAGCTCTAACTACACACCCTCAAGACCCCTACGCTCTGCATCTTCTAACTACACACCCTCAAGACCCCTACGCTCTGCATCTTCTAACTACACACCCTCAAGATCCCTACGCTCTGCATCTTCTAACTACACACCCTCAAGACCCCTGCGCTCTGCATCTTCTAACTACACACCCTCAAGACCCCTACGCTCTGCATCTTCTAACTACACACCCTCAAGACCCCTACGCTCTGCATCTTCTAACTACACACCCTCAAGACCCCTACGCTCTGCATCTTCTAACTACACACCCTCAAGACTCCTACACCCTGCATCTTCTAACTACACACCCTCAAGACCCCTCCGCTCTGCATATTCTAACTACACACCCTCAAGACCCCTACGCTCTGCATCTTCTAACTACACACCCTCAAGACCCCTCCGCTCTGCATCTTCTAACTACACACCCTCAAGACCCCTCTGCTCTGCATCTTCTAACTACACAACCTCAAGACCCCTACACTCTGCATCTTCTAACTACACACCCTCAAGACCCCTACACTCTGCATCTTCTAACTACACACCCTCAAGACCCCTACGCTCTGCATCTTCTAACTACACAACCTCAAGACCCCTACGCTCTGCATCTTCTAACTACACACCCTCAAGACCCCTACGCTCTGCATCTTTGAAGTGTCTTCCGTTCATTCTAGTCTCTGTGATCGTATAGTTTGTACCCTTCTACTCTCCATCGTTTGCATTTCAATGTAGTTCGGTTGTAGGAAGGAAGCGCGGACGAGGTGGTCTGAATCAAACAACTGGGGTGTTTATTCCATTCTTAATTAAACACATCTATGAATCAAACAAGTACAGGGTCTTCTTCTTCTATCTAATCATCTCTTTGGTGTGGCAGTTGGTCCCGTTCTGATCGGCGGATGCCGGTCAGACTTGTTTTCTCCGGTGGTGGTGCTGGTTGCCAAGGCAACCTCTGGTCTTCTCAGTTTGGGAGCGCTTGATTTCGTCTCGGCTCGGTGGATCCCTGCTATGATGCGATCGTCTGTGTCCGTGGCTCTGTGCGTCTCCGGCTCTGAGCGCTCGAGTCTCCTTTCTCCACCAGTCCTGCAATTTAAATGAGACAGAGAATACCCTTTTCCCTGCCTGTCATGTGATGTCACTCCAGAGATCGGGCTTTCCCATTGGCCAAATTCCTTCTAGCAGGAATTCCTTTTGTGAGTGACACGTCATCTGGGTCTTGTGAGACAACGTTACACAGTGACCCTAATGCAGTCTAAAATAGGGAGACTCCTACTTTCTACAGCCTATTTTCTATTTACTCCTTTTACCTTATTTGGGAAGTGTCTACATGGCTCTCCGGGCACAGAGAATAGCATTTGTCCTTCAACAGAAATAGTATACTGGCTTCTTGATTAACCAATACTGTATTGTTTTATCTTTTAGCATTAAGAGATTTTATTCTTTATTGTGACTACCGTTTTCCTAATAGTTTTAAGAGTTATGTCCATGTTACTTACGTAATTGCCTTATTTAATGTTTCCTCCTACTGATTTGTATTCCTATTTCAAAGTAATCTTTAACCTTGTTTTAGCTTTATGAAACACTAAGTATTTTGTTTAGTTTTACACTAATGGTCCTTGCTTTGCTTTTAGTAAATGTGTGTTGCAATATTTAACCTGAGGCCATCTAACTAATCTCTCTGACAAAGCCATCAGTTTTACCTATTTCCTCAAGGTCTAAAACCATCCAGTCTATCTGTTCTATAGTTAATGTGTGACTGGTGACATTCGGCTTGCAGAATGTGTTTATTGGGCCGGGGGAGGATCATTCTCTATCTAGGTGGGGGAGAAAGCCGAATGGTCTCCTGTTCGATTTATCATTATACATGGCCATTTGGTTTTACTGACCAAGTTTTACTGCAGCCCAAACCTGCTGTGCTCCCTGACCTCGGTGGCCTTCCTTGGAGCTATTTTTACAGGGGATGGTACGGTTAACAGCTGTTTGCTGAGGTCTGGCTTTTTCGGTGAGGAGACCCCTACGCTCTGCATCTTCTAACTACACACCCTCAAGACCCCTCCGCTCTGCATCTTCTAACTACACACCCTCAAGACCCCTCCGCTCTGCATCTTCTAACTACACACCCTCAAGACCCCTACACTCTGCATCTTCTAACTACACACCCTCAAGACCCCTACCATCTGCATCTTCTAACTACACACCCTCAAGACCCCTACGCTCTGCATCTTCTAACTACACACCCTTAAGACCCCTACCATCTGCATCTTCTAACTACACACCCTCAAGACCCCTATGCTCTGCATCTTCTAACTACACACCCTCAAGACCCCTACGCTCTGCATCTTCTAACTACACACCCTCAAGACCCCTATGCTCTGCATCTTCTAACTACACACCCTCAAGACCCCTACGCTCTGCATCTTCTAACTACACACCCTCAAGACCCCTACGCTCTGCATCTTCTAACTACACACCCTCAAGACCCCTCCGCTCTGCATCTTCTAACTACACACCCTCAAGACCCCTCCGCTCTGCATCTTCTAACTACACACCCTCAAGACCCCTACGCTCTGCATCTTCTAACTACACAACCTCAAGACCCCTGCGCTCTGCATCTGCCGGCTGCCTGAGACTCACTCCTCCTCGGGCTCCTGGGGGTAACTGAAACGAAGCAGACTATTCTGTCCTCTTCAGGAAGTTCCTAATTAATCTTTTTTTTTGTTGATCCACTTTTTCTCCCCTTTTTCTATTTTCTCCCATCCCAATTCCGCTTGTGCCAATTCTCCCCTCCCCTGTCTTGAACGTTGCTCGCATATGCCCCCCACTGGCCGGTTGTAGGGAGGATAGAAGCCTTGCATCACATGTCCGGCCGGAGTCGAACCCGGTGTCTCTTGCGTTGGTGACGAGCGCAATGTCCGCTGCGCCACCCAGCTGCCCTGTTCCTAATTAATCTTAAACTGATACTTAATGCAAATAAAACAAAATCCATGCTGTTTACTAGAGCCTGAAATATTGGCTTGCATATATCCACTGTAAATGGTTCTAGCATTGAGAGAGTCACTGAGTATAAATATTTTGGCATCTGGTTTGATGAGAAATGTACATTTAAATACCACATCATGCCAGCAAACTGCGACAAGAAATGGGTTTATTTTACCAAAAAGAAAGCCAGCTTCCCTATGATTAGTAAGAAATGGATCATTGAAGCAGTGTACCTGTCGGTGATGGTGGTGTTGTAATTTATAGCACCGCTGCTCGGTCCACAGGCGATCTGAACTCAGCACTCTGCACTCAGCAATCTGCACTCCGATTTATTACTGGTGATGAAAACTGTTCTCACCATTTGCATCTTGTTTGATAAAGTGGCCTGGTTTTATTTGGCAGAGAGGAGATAATAAACATTGATATCTGTTTATCTTTAAGGCCATTGCCAGAAAATGACCACCATACATCACAACGATGCTGGAATGGAACTGCAGACCCTATCTAAACTCGCTCAGATGAATGGCTTGTGCTTCAAGTCCCCCCCCGAGTCTGAACTTGGAAAGTCTTTTGTTTTAATGTCCCGGCTTCTGGGAATGATCTTCAGCAAATACTAAAAATGAATGTGCCACTGACTTATGGATATAAGAACAGGATATTAACTGCAACTGTTTGAACTGACTGAAAGTTTTTTTCTTTTTGTCCTATTCATTCAATGTGTAACTATTTTACTGATATTTTCCCTTGTATTTATCTGTGTTAATCTTTATTTTAACTTGCTTGTATGCTGAAATAGACAGATATTTCATTATTCCAAGAAGAAGCAGCAGCTAATCTTGTCCACAGGTGTAATGGCATTCTGTTAATTCATTAAGACGTGTTGTTATTACCTGCATTTGCTTATGTTTGATTATTGTTATGAGAACAGAGGAAGACCCGTAAAAGCAACACAACAGGTTCAACGGGGAAAACACCAACCGGCATGTATTTATTTACACAAAATACATAACAAAAACAAAACAACAGAACAAACTGGTGGTGGTGTAGTGTGTGTAGGCAAATAAAGTTATTACCGTTACCAATCTTCCCTCCACAGTCAGGGCGGCTGAAACCTGCCCAATCTTCTGCCGTCAACTAAAAACACACTTCAATCAATACCTGGAAGAATAAAGAAAAGAAAAGAACCTTCTCACTATCTATACTACACTAATCATAACTACCTACAGTACATACTATACTATATACTACCCATATACTATACTACTACTCATACTATAGTCTACCCATATAACTCTGTATGATGTTGCATGTACAATAGTGCTTTATATACTGTATATATACATTTATATTTATTGCATATATATATACATACAAATCTGTCTGAATATACCTGCATACACTCCTTCTGTATACCTAATTATACACCTGCATATATAACACATATAACTATGTATGCTAGCATGTACAATAATGCTGTATGTACCGTATATATATATATATATATATATATATATATATATATATATATATATATATATATATATATATATATATATATATATATATTCTTACCGTATATATACCCATCGACATCTGTCTGTAGTACCTGCATATAATCCTTTTTACATATCTGTAGATACTATATCTATATCTGTACATATCCCTTACCTACTCTTACTAGTTACACTGCTGGCCAGTATGACTTACTATATGGTGTCTTTACCTGTGTCACTGTACATATTAATACTACAACATTGTACATACGTCTGATTAGCTCTATTACTCAGTAGTACAAATGTATATATTTTATATCCAGTTTAATCACCTGTACATTGTATATTACTATTGCACTTTACTGTTACATTTGCACTCTGGCTGGATGCCAAACTTATTTCCGTTGTACTGTACTTGAGCTGTATATTGACATCTAATCAAAGTACTATTTTACTAGTACTATGTACTATACTAATATGCCTACATATACACACTATTATCTACTATGTCTACACTACTAGACCATGCAGCGAGCAGTGCATTGCAGTAGTCGAGGCGGCACATGACTGTTGATTGGACAAGGAGGTGAGTGGCTTCTTTTGTCAGGAAGGGGCGGATCCTTCTGACATTGCTCAGGAGGAATCTGCAGGTTCTGGTTGTTGCAGCCATAGATATCTATAGAACACATATATATCTATGGTTGCAGCGATGTGATACTTGGGTGATGGATGGGTGGATGATGGATAGATAGATGATGAGTGGATGATGGATAGATGGGTGATGGATAGATGGATGGATGGATGATGGGTTGATGGATGGATGGATGATGGGTTGATGGATGGATGATAGATGGATGAATGGATGATGGGTTGATAGATGGGTGATGGATAGATGGATGGATGATGGTTGGATGGATGGGTGATGGTGGATGATGGATTGATGCATGGATGATGGTTGGATGGGTGGATGATGGATTGATGGATTATGGATAGATGGATACTTGGTGGGAGCGGTTGTCGAGGTGGGATGACAGCCATTCCTGGGGGGGGGGGATGCGAGGAGGATCTGATGGTTGACTGTGTCGAAGGCTGCTGACAGGTCCAGGAGAATCAGGACAGAGGAGAGGCCCTTCTAAGGCCTTATTCTTCTAAGCCTTGCTAAGTGAAGAGCCTCTGTGACTGCTATGACTCTGAGGGCCTCTCTGAGTGACCAGTCCTGAAGCCTGACTGATTAGGGTCTAGGAGGTCATTCTGGCTACAGAATGATTTTCAGCACAGGAGGCAGTTAATAGCCAATTAGCAGAACAAAAGGGCAGTTTTAACATTGATTGATTGATTGATTGATTGAAAATTTTATAAACAGATTGCAGAATGTGTACAATACAGTACAGCTCAATACACACAATTGTTAAGGGGATGCAGACCAGAGAAAGACTTTCGTCTTGTTTACATCAGGGTCCCTCATTTTCAATTCATCATAACATATATGACATACATGACATACAGATAGACAGTACTGCTACAGCTATACATTTATGACATACCAGATTTACAAATACAGTACTGTTTGTGATACAAAAATAGTCTAAAAAGAGAGTATATACATTTGACGAAGAAACTGTACATTGTAGGAGGTTGGGTTAGGTAGGTGGGGTGGGGTGGGGGGGGGGTTACTGTACATTGGAGGTGGTTGGGTGGGTGGGTGGGGGGGTTGGGTAGGCGGGTGGGGGGGGGGACACACCCTCCAATCAGCTGAGCTGAAACCAGGTTGAGTTCAGGTTTTAGATTAACAACAGATTAACAATCAATTTTGTTTCATATACATGGCTGGTCCTCCTAATGATTGGAGGAGAACCCCTTCGGTCCCGCCCCCACAGAGTGTCCCCCGACCAATGGGCGCCGAGAAGGAATTACTCGGATGGGAAAGCAGGAAGCGTGTTGCAGCGCAGGGCAGCGCGTAGGGCCGTTGCTAGAGAGACGACTCTCCCTCGGCTTCTTCAACACAGATGTGAAAACACTAACAAACCCGATGGACGCCATCGACACAAAGGCGACATTTTCGCGAATCAAAACCTTGATTATATGAATAAAACGACTGGCATATGATGATTGGATGGCCGAGCCGTTATTATCACTGCAACTGTGTGTCGTATTATGTATTTTCGGTTTGGGGGGCGAGGCGAGTAACAAACTGGAGTAGGGGGTCTCTTGGTCAAACATGACAGGGTCGTTATTATTACACACTTCGAAGATCAAGTTTGGACTATGAATTCACAGTGAAAGCGAATTGTTTCACGTTTAGGGACAACTGTCGCGATCAGGATGTCGTACTTGGAGGCAAGTGATGTTCCGACCGAAGAGGACTGTGAGGATCTGGTGAGAAGAACAGGGCTATTCTGTGTTTTTTAATTAATGTGGTGTTTTGGACAGCTGTGACGTTAGAACCAGTTGCTTATACACTGTATGCGTGTATGTATTATATACTGTATGTGGTGTGTATGTGTCTGCGTCATCACCCACCTGTTTCATGTTTGTTTACCAAGTATTCGTTTGTTCTATTATCCATCCATCTATATTCTATATCATCCATAGCAGTACCCCCTCCTCATAATGTACAGTCTCACTCTCCTCCCCCTCATATACATTTACTGTTAGGATCTCTGTTTAACAGTACTGTATATTTGCATATCTTGTTGTATGTCACAAATGTAACAGTACTGTAATAGCTGTATGTCATGATTAGATTAGATGATTCGATTTTTATATGTATACAGTATGTGTATGTCATAAATGTCACTATGAATTGAAAATGGGGGACCCTGATGTAAACAAGACTAAAGTCTTTCTCTGGTCTGCATCCCCTTAACAATTGTGTGTATTGAGTTGTACTGTACTGTACCCATTCTGCAATCTGTTAATTAAAGTTTTCAATCAATCAATCAATCAGAAACACCCATATATCACCGACACCCTGAGGCCTGATGGGGGATCGGATCCCCTTTTAATTGCCCATCTGAAGTTTCTCCCTTTTTTCTCCTATTGCTACTTTACAGGGAGTCGTTCCTTGTCTTCATTGGGGAAAGTCTGAGGGTGTTGTGAAATTGTGGGTTTTATGTTTGAATGTGCTTTTTTTTTCTTTTTTTTTTTTTATTATTGCAAAACAAAATTATTCAAAGTCAGTACTCAACACACAATGCATAATGAAACTAACAATTAAGATGGCTAAAATGACATGCAAGCACAGAAACAAAGCAAAAAAATATATAATAATATTTTACCGTATACAGTGTATATCCAACGAAATTACCAATTATACCAATGTCTTATACAGGATATACCCCTAATACCTATTATCTAAAACCCTACACAATTATGCTCCAGCTCGAACCCCCCCCTCCCGGACCCCTCCTTGGATAGTACCTCCATTATCCCTCGCTCCTAACCAGACACTACCATTATAAGCTAGCTTTTATTCTCTCCACCACTTCTAACCACATTGACATTTTGGGTTCATTGAGACCCAGAATTCTTGCTGAATGTGCTTTTATTGTGGATCTATTGATTGAAACACTTTATTAACAGATTGCAGAATGGGTACAGTACAGCTCAATACATACAATTGTTAAGGGGATGCAGACCAGAGAGAGACTTTCGTCTAGACTTTTTACATCAGGGTCCCCCATTTTCAATTCATCATAAGTTGTGATGTTACTCGTTGATCTGTGATCTGTGAAGAATTTTGGGCTATGCAAATACATTTGACTTGACTTGGCAGACAAAGCGAACATGAATATCTCCCGTCCTCCTCTTATTGTTAAGATAACATTGTCCATGTGTTGCCTTAGCACTGCCCTCATTCTCTCTCTCTCTCTCTCTCTCTCTCTCTCTCTCTCTCTCTCTCTCTCTCTCTCTCTCTCTCGCTTTCGCTCTCTCTCTCTCTCTTTCTCTTCCAGGGGGAGGATATCTTCTCTTTCTCTGCTGACATGTTCGAACACGAGAAGGTAACATTTTTTGTAAAAAAAGGTTATTGTTTTTAATGTTAAACACGGACAGAAAAGTGCTATGTCATCCATCCAGTCGGTCTGAGCTATTTTCATCAATGGAAATGAGATTTGACATTCCTGGGGTGGGGGGGGGGTCCTGAAACGGCCTACTTCTGGGATTTCTGTCTTTGAGAGTCTGGCCTATTAATGTTCACAAATATAGATTGAACTGTCCTATATGTATTGGACTGCCCTACTAGACCAGAGGAAACAAATAGGCTAACTTATGAATTCTTCGATTGAGTGTCAACCCCCTTTCTGTCCTTCACCAGAGACACAGGACGAGGAGATCGTCTGCGAAGCCTCCCTCTACTCCCAGTAAGTCCTGCTCTGCATCTCTGCTTCTTATTGGCGGAAAGAGACAAATCGTCTTCCTCCTCTTGTTTCTGTTTGTGTGTCTGTTTGTGCAGGCGTGCGCGTGTAGAGTAGTGTGTTTCCATGGCAACAGAAGTGTAAGCCTATAGTTCTCCAGATGTTTGTGTCCATGCAGCGGTGATGTGGCCAGCACCACCAACGCTACACCAATTATGTTTGTATACACGGACTCGCATTGTGTACAGTTCAGTATTCTTAGCTCAGTGATTCCCGCTGCATGTTAATACTTTGGGGGGTCCCCAAAGTATAATGGCTCCCCCCAAAGTATAATTTGTGTGTTTTTCTTCTTTCTTTTTTTACTCAGTGAGCACTCCTTTGCATTTGCATTGGTGGCAATGAGTGCTCAGTGAGTAAAAAAAACTTAAAAAACCATACAATTTATACTTTGGGGGGATGTGTGTATGAAAGAAGACCACAAAAAACAACAGTGACTGCTCTCAGCTGTTTAACACTTAAAGACCTAGACACCATCACCAGTTGTAGGTTGTCTGAAGTGCAGTGTTACTATGAAAATTCACTAGAATGCAGGATTTGAAAGAAAGTATATTTCATTTCTGCGGGAATCCCTAAGCAATTTCACATAGTTTGATTATTGTATATTGGAGCTTGTCTTGTGTGTGTGACCGTGTACTAGGCCAGTGTGTGTTTCTAACTGCCATTGTTAATGCAGTAGAGGTTTCGCTGTGCTCTCTCCACCAAAACCTGCACAGACTACAACATATATCATGCCAGTTAGGGTACCTTGTGTATACTGTTTACTTCTACTCATTACCAATAGTATTCAGATTCAAGTTCTTTTTTGCCTATATTTATTGTAACGTATAATATAACTGATAGGGCATACAGACCCTCATCTGCACTTTTGTTTACACTGTTTATTTTTCTCATATTTTTATATTCAGAGTTAATTATATTGTTTACACTGTTTCTTTTTTTATATTCAGATACAATTTTATTGCCTATATTTATTGTCTTTCTACCATTACCCTGCCCATACCTGTACCTCCCCTCCCCCTCCCCCATGCTGCTATGACGCCTGGATTTCACCAAGGGGATCAATAAAGGGATATCTTATCTCTCTGTGTGTCTAGGGTCTCCATACCTCTCCAGTCTGAATGTGAACCCCAGGAGAGCAGCCGTGTCGGCCTGGAGACCGCTGAGGACCTCCCCAGGAGAGAGCAGGGGCGAGAGGGAGAGGGAGACCCCAGGTGACTGCGCGGTGATTGATTGAATGAACATTTTATTAACAGATTGCAGAATGGGTACAATACAGTACGGCTCAAGACACACAATTGTTAAGGGGATGCAGACCAGAGAAAGACTTTCGTCTTGTTTACACACATTCATAATGAATTGTAACTAAGCGTGCAATTAGCACCGTGCAATCCATTCTTTGTGCATCTAGCCCACAGTGTGAAATAAGGTTTCAAAGGGTGGGCGATACTGCCACCTAGCGGGATTCGGCCGGCATTGCACTCTCTGCGTCTCAGAATGAGTCAATGATACACTGAGGTCCGTGAGACTGTAATGAATAAAAAAAATCGAATAAAAGAAAAAAACGATAAACGATCGAAAACCCGACTATACTCTGGTTTTGGCGCTCAACGCATGGCGCGATAACCCCACTATAGTCGTGGTTGGCCGTGAATGAGTTAAAAGAAAATAATAATAATACAAAAAACATAAAAAATAATAATAATAATAAAAAAAATAAGTGTGTAATAAGATAGATAATGAAATTGGACGAAGGGACGGAGTCAGACTGTTTGTACAGCTGACCGCTCTCAAGGAGCCCTGCTCAATACTAACACACTACAACTAGATATACACAATACTGACACACTACAACTAGAGATACCCAATACTAACACACTACATCTAGAGATACACAATACTAACACACTACAACTAGAGATACACAATACTGACACACTACAACTAGAGATACCCAATACTAACACACTACAACTAGAGATACACAATACTGACATACTACAACTAGAGATACACAATACTAACACACTACAACTAGAGATACACAATACTGACACACTACAACTAGAGATACACAATACTGACACACTACAACTAGAGATACACAATACTGACACACTACAACTAGAGATACCCAATACTGACACACTACAACTAGAGATACACAATACTAACACACTACAACTAGAGATACACAATACTGACACACTACAACTAGAGATGCTCAATACTAACACACTACAACTAGAGATACACAATACTAACACACTACAACTAGAGATACACAATACTGACACACTACAACTAGAGATACACAATACTGACACACTACAACTAGAGATACACAATACTGACACACTACAACTAGAGATGCTCAATACTAACACACTACAACTAGAGATACACAATACTGACACACTACAACTAGAGATGCTCAATACTAACACACTACAACTAGAGATACACAATACTGACACACTACAACTAGAGATACCCAATACTGACACACTACAACTAGAGATACACAATACTAACACACTACAACTAGAGATACACAATACTAACACACTACAACTAGAGATGCTCAATACTGACACACTACAACTAGAGATACACAATACTGACACACTACAACTAGAGATACACAATACTAACACACTACAACTAGAGATACACAATACTGACACACTACAACTAGAGATACACAATACTGACACACTACAACTAGAGATGCTCAATACTAACACACTACAACTAGAGATACACAATACTGACACACTACAACTAGAGATGCTCAATACTAACACACACTATGGGGAAGCTGCTAGCTTGCCGATTTCAAAGTCGGCCTTCGAAGTCTGTCGGTTTTAAAAGAAAAAGACAGAGCCCCTTGTACAACTTCCCTACAAATTGATTTATTTTCATAAATACTATAATAATATAATAACTTTTTTTTCCCCACCACTTTTTAGCTCTTTTTTAGCTCTTTTTTTAGCCCTACTTATTATGTCCGTCTTTGTTTTTAACAAGTATTAATTAATTTTATGTATTGTATTAATTGTTTTAAATGGACAGACAGACAGACAGACAGACAGACAGACAGACAGACAGACAGACAGACAGACAGACAGACAGACAGACAGACAGACAGACACATACAACCAATCGTTTCTAGATAGTACTGTACATTAGTACACTGCATGGTATTGTGTATTGTATATTATATGGTAACTCAGAACATTGTACATATGTCTATACCGAACACTGTGACCTCATTTTCTTCTTCTAAATTCATGCTATATTATGTTATTATGTTATTTGATACTATCTTGTCTAGCACAGTCTCTGGAGCGTAACAGTAAGAAGCATTTTGTATGAAAGTATTCTGTACTTCTGTATGACAACTATTAAAGAACTTGAACTACAACTAGAGATACACAATACTAACACACTACAACTAGAGATACACAATACTAACACACTACAACTAGAGATGCTCAATACTGACACACTACAACTAGAGATACACAATACTAACACACTACAACTAGATATACACAATACTGACACACTACAACTAGAGATGCTCAATACTGATACCTATTGGGCTGATATCAGGCTCTTCTCTCTCTCTCTCTCTCTCTCTCTCTCTCTCTCTCTCTCTCTCTCTCTCTCTCTCCCTCCCTCTATTTCTCTCTCTCTCCTTCTATTTATTTCTCCCTCTATTTCTCTTTCTCTCTCTCCCTCTATTTCTCTCTCCCTTTATTTATTTGTCTCTCTCTCTCTCCCTCTATTTCTCTCTCTCCTTTTATTTCTCTCTCTCCCTCTATTTCTCTTTCTCTCTCTCCCTCTATTTCTCCCTCCCTTTATTTATTTGTGTCTCTCTCTCTCTCTCTCTCTCTCTCTCTCTCTCTCTCTCTCTCTCTCTCTCTCTCTCTCTCTCTCTCTCTCTCTCTCTCTCTCTCTCGCTCTCTCTCTCTCTCTCCCAGGTCTCTCCCAGACACTGAGGTCGGAGTGTGACGTGACACCAGGGCTCATCAAACATTCCCTGAGGAGACACAGACTGTCCCACACCTCCTCCTCTAATGGTGAGTGAGTGTGAAGGGAGGAGGTATAGGACAGAGATTATATGATTGGTTGTATGTGTCTGTCTGTCTGTCTGTCTGTCTGTCTGTCTGTCTGTCTGTCTGTCTGTCTGTCTGTCTGTCTGTCTGTCTGTCTGTCTGTCTGTCTGTCTGTCTGTCTGTCTGTCTGTCTGTCTGTCTGTCTGTCTGTCTGTCTGTCCATTTAAAACAATTAATACAATACATAAAATTTATTAATACTTGTTAAAAACAAAGACGGACATAATAAGTAGGGCTAAAAAAAGAGCTAAAAAAGAGCTAAAAAGTGGTGGGGAAAAAAAAGTTATTATATTATTATAGTATTTATGAAAATAAATCAATTTGTAGGGAAGTTGTACAAGGGGCTCTGTCTTTTTCTTTTAAAACCGACAGACTTCGAAGGCCGACTTTGAAATCGGCAAGCTAGCAGCTTCCCCATTGTGTGCGAGGCTGGCGCACCACCGTGAATGAGTCGTGTGCACGCACGCTCGACCACGCGTCTGGCTTTAGTCTTGTTTGAGTATGAACGTCACACTCTGTTATACTGTTATACTAGCTGCTATCCTGTCTGAGATGGGATGAGGTGTTCATAATATGCATGTTCACATCCTCATCATTACCAATATCTCTGTAGGGGGGAGGAGCCAGGGAACACTCCCACCAGAACCTCCTCAGTAAACAGGACGAGGTCAGGCCTTTCCCCAGGGTCGCCAAACGAGATGGTGCTGCTGAGTCACAACTAAGGGGTGGTCCGGAGGGGGTCTTGTGCCCACCATCCGGGAGGCAGAAAGATTTGCAATAAAGAAAGCCGTTTGCTGTAATTGCCTACAACTTAAAAACATACTTTCAATAAAATATCAAACACAAGGGCAAATAAGTTATTTATTTAAGTACAGTGTATAAGGTTGCACAATAGTTTAATGGTGAACACAGAAACACACACACACGCACACGCACAGAGGAACAGAGGACCAAAGGACCCAATCGCATATTAGATAATGATGCGTCTGTTTCTAAACTGGGCAGTGGCTAGTTCTAGCGGAAGCCGAACGAGAATGGAGAAGTAAGACAACTCCTTCCCTCCATTAGTCTGAGGGTCCACCTTGGGCAAGTGTTAGTACCCTCTCTAGCCCCCCTACCTAGGGATACAGGGTGCCTCACTGCCTTGTGTGTGTGTGCGTAGGGATACGCAAAGGCTAAGGGAGAAAACCCTGAAAGAAAACCGCACTGCCTTGTGTGTGTAGGAATACGCAAAGGCTAGGTCCTCACCGTATCTGTAAGGAAGGGCATCCGAGGTATACAACTAGCTACAAACCAAAAATGATGACTCCAGTGGCGTGGAGTCATCGCCCGTCCAACCTCATTGTAGTGGGGAAATAGGGATGTAAAACTAAGATGATGATGAGATGATGATGATGATGATGATTCTAAACTGGCCCCAAGCTTTCTCTGCAAAAAAATTATAAATAGCTTTTAACACATACTGGCGCTGCTGACACGTTGTCATACTGGCACTGTGTGCACCTATATTGTTCCCTGTAGGGGAAGCCCTGCTCAGTGTCATGGCTTCAGTCAGCCTATCACAGTATTTTTATGATCATATAGTTTACATAAGAGAAGAACATGACCATATAACCAGACAAGCTACGTCAGGCCATCTAATGGCACCTAAACCGAGAACAAATCTACTGAAATCTCATTGCCAAGCTACTTAGCTGAAATAGAATCCAAGGCCACCTTCAAGAGGAAGTTAAAGTGCCATCTGCTGACGAGCATGCACTGAGCCCTTATGGAATAGCGGTGAAAATCAATTGACTGTTAGTTGTATTTATGTTGATGGCAGTGAGTGCTGCTCAGGAAGCACTATTTATTTGATTTTAATTATTTTATTTGAATACTTTTTACTAATAAATATCTTGTACAATATCATCCTAACTGATATTGATAATGATGTAATTGATGATGTAATTGATGTTGATGTTGATAATGATGTAATGTATTGAATATTGTTGTATCGTTGTGTGTGCAGGATCCCCAGGAAGAATAGCTTTTGTCAAGTGCAAAAGCCAATGGGGATCCTAAATAAACATAAACATAAACATAAACAGCCATGAATGAATGAATGAATGAAAACTTTATTTAACAGATTGCAGAATGGGTACAATACAGTACGGCTCAATACATACAATTGTTAAGGGGATGCAGACCTGAGAAAGACGTTTGTCTTGTTTCCATCAGGGTCCCCCATTTTCAATTCATATAGACATTTATGACATACACAACATACATGACATTTATGGCATAGGGACATATAGGTATTTAGTACTGATACATTTGTGACATAAACGGTATTCAAATATACAGTACTGTTACCCCTAGATCCTGACAGAGTATATACATATGATGGGGAGGGGACTGTACATTAGGAGGGGGTGGGTGGGTGAGAAATATACATACGGTGGGGAGGGAATATATACATGCGGTGGGGAGGAGACTGTCTATTAGGAGGTGGTGGGGGTTTTGGGTAGTGATTCACATTCCTTTACAGCTTTGGGTAGGGCGTTCCACATTGTTGTGGCATAATTGCGAAACGTGTTTAGTCCCTTGTTTGAGCCGAATCTGGGTTTTACATGATTTGTTGAGCTTCCTCTGGTGTAGTGGTTGTGGTATTCACTGACCTTTGGGAAGTATTTTGACATGTACAATCATCATAGATCTAGCCTCTTTATTTTGCTCTCAAAGTGCACCAGATTGATGCATTTAACTTTAAAATGTAAAAAAAAAGTTACGGGGGGCATGCCCCCGGACCCCCCTAGAGGCACAGCACCGCTGCTGAATTTTTTTTCAGGGGAAACACTGAACTGAAGACACAGATCATTACCGATCTGGAGGAGCGGTATAGTGAGGAAAAGAGGGTGTTCATGCTGCTGAACAAAGCTAGTTACTTGGATCCACACTTCCATCGAAGAAGGGAACATAAACAGGAGGTGGCCTTACTGGAGGAGATGAAACAAGTGAACAGAAGCAGGCGGTGCAGATGGCCTTACTGGAGGAGATGAAACAAGTGAACAGAAGCAGGAGGTGCAGATGGCCTTACTGGAGGAGATGAAACAAGTGAACAGAAGCAGGAGGTGCAGATGGCCTTACTGGAGGAGATTAAACAAGTGAACAGAAGCAGGAGGTGCAGATGGCCTTACTGGAGGCCAACCTCATCCTTTGTTTACCTTCTCCTGTGTTGTTCTGAACGTGGTAGAGTCCAGCAGCGTTCTGCTAACAACACGAGGTGGTTCTTCTGCAGGGAGTCCGACACAACAACACCGCTCATGTAACCTACTGGTTAGAAGTAGCCGGACTTCGGGCTCATTCCCTCTGGAAGGTGGTGACAGTAAACCAGGAAACAGTTTATTTGGGTTTGCAGGTTTTAGTTAGTCCGTTCTTTACACGATCTCTACATTCTAGATCTGTTCAGAATCACAAGTTAGCCATCATAATCATGTTTCTCATAGTCAGGATACCAGCTTATCCAGGCCATTGTAAACGGGATAAACGGAGTAAGCGAATACTCCTGAACAACAATCCTGAATAACATCAGCACATGCATGTAAACGCACCTGTTCCGAGATCTGTTTTTTCTCAGCCGTCTTGCTAACCCCCTCTCTTGTATGTATCACGAGACATACAAGTCAATGACGATACTTATCACGTACGTTCTCATCATCCCCCGTCCTCTGTCCCCGTCTCCCAGGTTACACCCCGATTAAAGACGATTACAGAGAGAAGGAAGGCATGCATGACGAGATCATCCATCTCAAAAAGGTACACGTTACCGGGACGACGGACCGTTTACTTTCAATTTATTTTTGTCATATCTCAGGTCAGGTATATACTATCTGTAAGACTATTGTATTTGGAACTTTTTAATATATTTCTTATTTTCTCTTCTATATTTCCTGTTATTTTCACGTTTTGAACTATGACTAAAGGGTTAATGATCTGGGTATATTTAAGCAATAGCTCGCGGCAGGCCATGGTATATGGTTATTATATCACAGCTAAGGGGTGTGGTTCTGACAGCCTCCTAACTGTGATATAATAACCATATGGCTGGTTACCATGTAGGCTATGTGAACGTTTTAGATGACTAAATGGTTAAGGATTGTAAGAAGGGTAGGTATATAATGTTTTAAATGACTAAAGGGTTAATGACATATTGTTAGAAGGGTAGATTTAAAAATTGTTATGACTAAAGGGTTAATGATATATTGTTAGAAGGTTTATAATGTTTGTTTTAAAGGTGACATGTGAGTTAGTATCAATGTGTTTTAGTGTCTAAATACCATATTGGCGGATTGCTCTGATTCAGCTCAGACCATGCTCCAGTAAATTAGGCCATCCTGATTTGAAGGCCTGAGTGACGTCACTCAGGCTCTGGGTAGCGGACAGTGATGTGATTGGCTCTGTGGTTGTAGCTAATGCCCGCCCACAATCTACCTAGACTGACTACACAGCGAGTGGAAACCACTTCCCCATACTGCGGCAGAGTGCTCTGCATGCACTCTGGAGGGAGAGAGAGAGAGATAGAGAGGGAGAGAGAGAGGGAGGGAGAGACAGAGACGGAGAGAGAGAGAGGGAGAGAGAGAGAGAGAAACATGTCCCCTTTAAATGACTAAAGTGTTAATTATATATTGTTAGAAGGGTAGATATATAATGTTTTAAATGACTAAAGGGTTAATGATATATTGTTAGAAGGTTTATAATGTTTTAAATGACTAACAGGTTAATGATATATTGTTAGAAGGTTTATAGTGTTTTAAATGACTAAGGGTTAAGGATATATTGTAAGAAGGGTAGATATATATATATTATATATCTACAACATTTTAATATTGTTATCTTTCTATTCTATTCTATTGATACACTTTGTGGAAACAATGAAGACAAGTGTTATTGATTTCTCTGAACACTTACCTGTAGTAGAGAAAAGGAGAACTGAACTGATGTGGTTCCAGAGAGTCCAGGCCCAGAAGTGTGATAACTGAACTGAACTGATGTGGTTCCAGAGAGAGTCCAGGCCCAGAAGTGTGATAACTGAACTGAACTGATGTGGTTCCAGAGAGTCCAGGCCCAGAAGTGTGATAACTGAACTGAACTGATGTGGTTCCAGAGTGTCCAGGCCCAGAAGTGTGATAACTGAACTGAACCGCCCTGTTTCTATTCTTACCTCCATCTCGAAAGTCATGGAGAAAATAGTCTACGAACAGGTCGAAAAGTACCTGGCGGAAAAAAACCTAATCTACGAATTCCAATCTGGCTTCAGAACGTCCCACTCCACTGACACATGCCTCCTCTATTTGAACGACCACATCAAACAAGAGGTGGACGCTGGCAAATACTGCGGCATGGTCATGCTGGACCTACAAAAGGCCTTCGACACTGTCAATCACTCCATTCTAATGGACAAGCTAAAAGCAATTGGTTTTGATAGCCTATCAGTGAGCTGGATGCAATCCTACCTGGAGGGGAGAGAACAGATGGTAGAGGTAAACGGTACTCTATCCCCCCCCCTCACAGTGAGCTGTGGTGTTCCACAAGGAAGCATACTAGGACCGCTACTCTTCCTAATTTATGCAAATGACATGTCGTCAGCCTGTGACTGCAACTTGTTCCTGTTTGCGGACGACTCAGCCCTGCTGGTCTCTGACAAGAACAAATTGCAGGTTGAAAAAACCCTCAGCACGGAACTAGGCAAAATCTGCATATGGCTCGCTGATAACAAACTATCATTACACATGGGCAAAACAGAGTCCATTCTCTTCGGTTCAAATAACAAACTCAGCAAGACCGACGGATTCTCAGTTACAGTGGGTGACAATATTGTCACAAGGAAAGACGAAATTACCTACCTGGGTTCCATCCTAGAGGCAAATCTTTCCTGTGACAAAATGGCATCCAATGTAATAAAAAAAGTCAACCAACGAACTAGATTCTTGTACCGGATCTCCTCTCTGGTAAACAAGAATACCCTGAAGACTCTGGCAGGAGCACTCATTCAAGGGTACTATGACTATGCGTGCACCTCATGGTACCAAAGCACCTCAAAGGCGCTTAAAACAAAATTACAAACATCACAAAACAAACTGGTCAGACTACTACTTGACCTGAACCCCAGAACCCACCTCACCCCTGCCCACTTTGCCAACCTAGGATGGCTTAGAGTAGACGACAGAGTACAGCAACTTGCAATGGGCCTGGTCTACAAGATACACTATACGACCGGGGTGCCCATGTACATGTCAAAATACTTCCCAAAGGTCAGTGAATACCACAACCACTACACCAGAGGAAGCTCAACAAATCATGTTAAACCCAGATTCGGCTCAAACAAGGGACTAAACACGTTTCGCAATTATGCCACAACAATGTGGAACGCCCTACCCAAAGCTGTAAAGGAATGTGAATCCCTGCCCACATTCAAAACCGCCCTTAAAGAGCACCTACGGGAGGCTGCAATTCGAAACTGGCCACCGTAAATGCCCAAAACCCCCACCACCTCCTAATAGACAGTCTCCTCCCCACCGCATGTATATATTCCCTCCCCGCCGTATGTATATTTCCCTCCCACCCACCCACCCCCTCCTAATGTACAGTCCCCTCCCCATCATATGTATATACTCTGTCAGGATCTAGGGGTAACAGTACTGTATATTTGAATACCGCCTATGTCACAAATGTATCAGTACTAAATACCTATATGTCCCTATGCCATAAATGTCATGTATGTTGTGTATGTCATAAATGTCTATATGAATTGAAAATGGGGGACCCTGATGGAAACAAGACAAACGTCTTTCTCAGGTCTGCATCCCCTTAACAATTGTATGTATTGAGCCGTACTGTATTGTACCCATTCTGCAATCTGTTAAATAAAGTTTTCATTCATTCATTCATTCAACTGGTGTGGTTCCAGAGCGTCCAGGCCCAGAAGTGTGATAACTGAACTGAACTGGTGTGGTTCCAGAGCGTCCAGGCCCAGAAGTGTGATAACTGAACTGAACTGGTGTGGTTCCAGAGAGAGTCCAGGCCCAGAAGTGTGATAACTGAACTGAACTGATGTGGTTCCAGAGCGTCCAGGCCCAGAAGTGTGATAACTGAACTGAACTGGTGTGGTTCCAGAGAGAGTCCAGGCCCAGAAGTGTGATAACTGAACTGAACTGGTGTGGTTCCAGAGAGAGTCCAGGCCCAGAAGTGTGATAACTGAACTGAACTGATGTGGTTCCAGAGCGTCCAGGCCCAGAAGTGTGACGGGCAGCAGCTGAAGGTCAAGCTGCGTCGTCTGGAGGAGGATGCAGGGAAGCGAGAGAAGCAGATCCAGGAGCTGCTGGATCCCTCCAAGGTACCACTCTACTCTATACGTCAATGTTGGACTCTTATTTACTTATATTTTCTTTTATTGTTGTTTTTAGATGAGCAGATCATTAACCCTTTCACTACCACACTACCAAAGGGTTAACCTTTCACTGCGACAATACAGAAGGTTAACCCCTTTCACTGCCACACGGCAAATGGTTAACCCTTTCACACTACCACACGACAGAAGGTTAACCCTTTCACTACCGCAAGGGTTAATAATAATAATACACTTTATTTGTATAGCACCTTTCATACAAAATGTTCAGCTCAAAGTGCTTCACAACAGAGAAAAGACACATATAAAATCTCAGTTTTTAACATTAGGATCTAACATCCCAACAGGCCACCTTGTTTAGGATTTGATTCAGTTTTAAAAATAGACAATAATAAAAAGAGTAAGATAGAATAGACAGAGTGAAATAGTGCAATAAGTAGTAGAATAGAATAGACATAAAATTAGCACATAAAGTGCAGACATAAAATCACAGTTTTGTACAGTGCAATAAAATAGTTCTGGATTACTGTTCAACAGTTTAAAGTCATTTTTACCTTCTCTGTTTGGTATCCACGGTTTAAAACCCGACAGTCTTTCCTCCTGTTTGATACCCAATAGATTGTGTATCATTGTTTAATAAAATATTATATTTTCCCTTTATTTTCACCACATTCGTTGTGCGTGGTGTGGTCCCGTTGACGACGATACAATTGTCCCCCTGTGTGAAATTGAAAGATTTCTATTTGACCCGCTTGTATTTACTGTATGTTGTTGCTGCAGGCGTCTGAATACACCCGCAGTCTGGTGGATAAGAAGAAGGATGGCAGCGTGGTAAGTACGTCTGCTGCTGAGCCACAAACTATTGCAATATAGAAACATCACCATATGCATCGAGGTACAAAAAATATATATATTTTTTTTTACGATATAGCATATTTCACTTTTGCACATTGATTGATTGAATGATTGAAGTTTATTTCAAATATGCAACATAACAAACAAACATTAAGTACATATATATAGCCTTAAGCCGTTCAAATAATAAATGTATATAAAAAATGTAAAAATTTAAATAACGAATAAACAAAAAAGTCAAACTCAACTTCTTATTATATTCTTTTGTCATTTACATATTTGAAAAGGAGTGGGAAGAAGCATACACTTATTTAATCCCACCCCTATTTACTCAACAGAACATACTATATTGTATTTACTAATTCATACATTACTAGACTTATATTGAAAAAATCTACTTAGTTAACAATAATTTTTTTAATAATACCTTATTCATTTTTTATACATATATACAACTATATACCTACATATGCACATATATACATTTATATATACATACATACTGCCAGTTATCAAACCCCTTCTTCATCTCTGTACCTCTGGAAAACCATTTGACTGTATTTTATTTTAAACTGTTTTATGTTTTGACATTGTGCCTTAACTCCACAATCACATTTCCATCACTAACTCGAGGTAAACCTTTGAACTCTGTTGCCTATGCTCAGTTGAATACCTACCTACTGCTTTCACTGTCTACAACTGCCCTACACTGTAATCATAGTAACCATAATAATCATAGCTACCTACCTCATACTATAGTCTACCACAGCGGTTCTCAAACTACGGGTTGCGACCCAAATTGGCCGATACACAGTATTCCAATACACATCTCGCTACATCCTGCGCATGTAATCACGGAGGCCACGTCTGATCTTTTTTTTTTTAGTTCACTTTTTCTCCCATTTTCTATATTTTTCTCCCATCCCAATTTCGTATCATCCAATTCAACCCTCCCCTGTCACGAACGCTGTTTCTTGCCTCCCACAAGCCGGCTGCAATGTGGACTAAGTCATACATAGCACAAGTCCCCTCCGGTACTTGAGGTAACAGCAGTCGCATCTTTTCACCTGCGCAGCTCGATCTCTCAGTGGCGAGGAGTAACGCGTGGGAGGCTCACGCTGCCCCCGACACTTCCTGATTCTACTGCGCAGGCGCACCAACCGACCTGTAGGAGTCGCTGTCCACAACACCCGATCCCCACCCATCAGTTTCCCACCCCCTAATACTGCCAATTGTATTAGTACGGACGACCAGCTAAACTGAAAGCAATGTGGAGCGCTGGGCTCGAACAGGCGAGCCCAGCGTCTCCGCATTCGTGGCGAGCGCCTTGCCCACTACGCCACGTAGCCGCCCCACCACGTCTGATCTTTTGTGAGTCAATGTGTAGTCCGATATTTGTGATCGGCACTGTCTCTTAACTAAAGCACTTTCCAGGCCACGCATATAAAGCTGTTTTGATTCAGTTAGGACAGGTATTGTAACCTGGACACTCGCAATGGATTTGGCCGTGTGTTCCAAATGCTGGCAAAAAGAAAGGCGGAATCTACTTGGCGACACCAGCACTACTCAAACGAAACAGAGTAAAAGACAGTCAGTGAGGTCCACGACCACAACACCAGAGGGAGTTCCACTAATCACGTCCAGATTCGGCTCAAACAAGGGATTAAACTCGTTTCGCAACTATGCCACAATAATGTGGAACGCCCTACCCACAGCCGTAAAGGAATGTGAATCCCTATATACCCTCCTTCAAAACCGCTCTCAAAGGGTATCTACGGGGGGGGGGGGGGGGGGGGCTGCAATTCGAAACCGGCCCCGGTAAATGTCAAACGTCAAGATTTCTTTCAGAAAGAAACAAATGTTTTCAAGCGGAGAAAACTGTGCTGAAAACTGCAACACTCTGTTCCGCAGACAGCTAACTAAACCACTCTGTTCTGCAGACAGCTAACTAAACCATTCTGTTCCGCAGACAGCTAACTAAACCATTCTGTTCTGCAGACAGCTAACTAAACCACTCTGTTCCGCAGACAGCTAACTAAACCACTCTGTTCTGCAGACAGCTAACTAAACCACTCTGTTCCGCAGACAGCTAACTAAACCACTCTGTTCTACAGACAGCTAACTAAACCACTCTGTTCTGCAGACAGCTAACTAAACCACTCTGTTCTGCAGACAGCTAACTAAACCACTCTGTTCTGCAGACAGCTAACTAAACCACTCTGTCCGCAGGTTATTAATGGTCTGAAACAGAGGATTCTGAAGCTGGAGCAGCAGTGCAGAGAGAAGGAGAACGCTCTGAGGTGATTATCTCTCTACCGTCGTCACTATGTATTCATTTATACACACATGGAATAGGGCTGGGAGGTGTAGTGGGTAAGAAGGTCATTCAGAGGTCTGGATTTCTACTAGGGATGTCCGATATTATCGGCCGATATTGGCATTAAAATGTGATATCGGAAAATATCCGTATCGGTTTTCAATTTTTTTTTTTTTTTTTTTTACATTTCTATAACCTTTATTTACCCAGGCAAGCAAGTAAGAACAAATTCTGATTTTATTTATTGTCAAAAGTATGCATAATGTTGTGTTAATTCCACAACAAGAGATATGTAATGTTAATTACCTGAAATTATTCCATTTTTGGGGGGGGGAAACCCTGCATATATCGGTATCGGTTGATATCGGTTGATATCGGTATCGGAAATTAAGAGTTGGACAATATCGGTATATCGGTATCGGTAAAAAAGCCAATATCGAGCATCCCTAATTTCTACTGTACCGTCTGCAACAATTATATACAAATGAGATTATACATCATGCATTCTTTTACTTCATCTGAGACCATTTCCCCTTTTGGGATAGAAATGGATTTGTCATTTGCACTGTTCTCCTCCTGAGCAGTAAACTGCAGAGTGAGCTGAGGACCACGGACCTGGAGGAGCTGAAGATCACAGTGGAGACCTACTTTGAGGAGGTGAGGCAATGGTGGAGCTGGGTTGAGTTTTACAGCAGTATTGGTTGAGTTGGGTTGAGTTTGACAGCAGTAATGGTTGAGCTGGGTTGAGTTTTACAGCAGTAATGGTTGAGTTGGGTTGAGTTTTACAGCAGTACTGGTTGAGTTGGGTTGAGTTTTACAGCAGTAATGGTTGAGCTGAGTTGAGTTTGACAGCAGTAATGGTTGAGTTGGGTTGAGTTTTACATCAGTATTGGTTGAGTTGGGTTGGGTTTTACAGCAGTAATGGTTGAGCTGGGTTGAGTTTTACAGCAGTAATGGTTGAGTTGGGTTGAGTTTTACAGCAGTAATGGTTGAGTTGGGTTGAGTTTTACAGCTGTATTGGTTGAGTTGGGTTGAGTTTTACAGCAGTACTGGTTGAGTTGGGTTGAGTTTTACAGCAGTACTGGTTGAGTTGGGTTGAGTTTTACAGCAGTAATGGTTGATCTGGGTTGAGTTTTACAGCTGTATTGGTTGAGTTGGGTTGAGGTTTACAGCAGTATTTTGTTGAGTTGGGTTGAGGTTTACAGCAGTATTTTGTTGAGTTGGGTTGAGTTTTACAGCTGTATTGGTTGAGTTGGGTTGAGTTTTACAGCAGTATTGGTTGAGTTGGGTTGAGGTTTACAGCAGTATTGGTTGAGTTGGGTTGAGGTTTACAGCAGTATTGGTTGAGTTGGGTTGAGGTTTACAGCAGTATTGGTTGAGTTGGGTTGAGGTTTACAGCAGTATTGGTTGAGTTGGGTTGAGGTTTACAGCTGTATTGGTTGAGTTGGGTTGAGGTTTACAGCAGTAATGGTTGAGCTGGGTTGAGGTTTACAGCAGTATTGGTTGAGTTGGGTTGAGGTTTACAGCAGTATTGGTTGAGTTGGGTTGAGGTTTACAGCAGTAATGGTTGAGCTGGGTTGAGTTTTACAGCAGTAATAGTTGAGCTGGGTTGAGTTTTACAGCAGTAATGGTTGAGCTGGGTTGGGGTTTGAGTGCTGCCCTGTGATTGGTTGGAGAAATACAAAATGCTTCCTGGATTTGTTTCCACCTCATTACCCACGTGATTCAACAAACCATATGAAATGAATGTAAAATCATTACCACACACCCTCATACTGACCTGGTTGAATGGAGGTTTGAAAGGGCCAGGCGTTGGAATCATGGTTGCATTTATGTGTTGATTCATTGATATGTGATATATGTTGATATGATTGAAAAGGTTGCCAACATAGACCTGGGAAGTCGTTGCTGGGAATGTAGGCTGGCAAAATGTGAAGTGATACGTTTGTACTTATCTGGAAAGAAAGGTATTGTGTTGCGTACATAATGTTTGTGTGAAGTTCCTGTAGTGAAAACATGCTTACATGGCTTACACTGGTGTGTGTGTCTTTCAGATATACAGGTTGAAAATACTCCTTGAAGCAGCAGAGAAAAGGTACTGATGTTTTCTAGACGGAATATTTAATATGTTTAGGTTATAGAAAAGGTACTGAAGTTCTCTAGACAGAATATTTCATATGTATTGGTTATAGAAAAGGTACTGATGTTCTCTAGATAGAATATTTCATATGTATAGGTTATAGAAAAGGTACTGATGTTTTATAGACAGAATATTTCATATGTATAGGTTATAGAAAAGGTACTGATGTTTTCTAGGCAGAATATTTCATATGTGTAGGTTATAGAAAAGGTACTGATGTGGAGACATGGGACGTAGGGAGAGGATACGGGCACACAACATGTAAACAACATAAATGATACATTTTAATAAATCAATAAAAAAATATTTAATTACTTAGCAATACTTTTATTCCATACATTTCTAAAAGCTCTGTGGATTTATTTATATATATTTATATATTTATTCTACATAAAATTGTATCTATAGCACCTTTAAGGTTTCTCCAACACTTGTTTTCCTCTCTCATTCCTCTTCTCCTTCACTCTCCCCCTCTCGCGCGCGCGCGTGTGTGTGTATGTGTGTGTAGTAGTCGAGCTGAGAGTAAAGGTTCCCAGAGGCAGCAGAAAGCTCTGAGTTCTACGGTTCTGCGTTTGTCAGAGAACCTCAAACAACTACAGCAGGAGAACACGTCACTGAGAGAAGAACTCAATACTGACAGTCCTGCTGGAGGGGCCAAAGGTCAGCCTAGTAATCCTAATATCTTCCTTGGCCTGACACCTAGTAAGCCTAATATCTCTCCCTTGGCCTGAAGCCTAGTAAGCCTAATATCTCTCCCTTGGCCTGAAGCCTAGTAAGCCTAATATATCTCCCTTGGCCTGAAGCCTAGTAAGCCTAATATATCTCCCTTGGCCTGAAGCCTAGTATGCCTAATATATCTCCCTTGGCCTGAAGCCTAGTAAGCCTAATATCTATTTTCGACTGAAGCCTAGTAAGCCTAATATCTCTCCCAGGTTCTAATCCAGCTGTGTGTCCCCCAGGCTACAGAGAGTGGAGCAAACAGAGGCTGGTGAGGAGACTGTTGCAACTGGAGAAGGTATTTATTTATTTTGACAGCTCATGTATTTGCACTAACTTGTGAGTATGAATGTGGATACATCACCTGAAAGTACACAGTAAATTTCGCAGAGTAAATTTTACTCAAACTGAGTATATTTTACTCAAACTGAGTTTTGTAAAATGTACTCAGTTTTAATGTACAATTTACTCTGCGAAATTTACTGTGTACTCATCCGCTACTGTTTTTAACTATGAATGAACACAACACACTAACTTACCATATTTAGATAATAAAGTACTCAACCTCTAGTGTCTTTAACTATGAATGAACACAACACACTAACTTACCATATTTAGATAATAAAGTACTCAACCTCTACTGTCTTTAACTATGAATGAACACAACTTACCATCTTTTGATAATAAAGTACTCAACCTCTACTGTCTTTAACTATGAATTAACACAACACAATAACTTACCATCTTTAGATAATAAAGTACTCAACCTCTACTGTCTTTAACTATGAATGAACACAACACACTAACTTACCATCTTTAGATAATAAAGTACTCAACCTCTACTGTCTTTAACTATGAATGAACACAACACACTAACTTACCATCTTTAGATAATAAAGTACTCAACCTCTACTGTCTTTAACTATGAATGAACACAACTTACCATCTTTTGATAATAAAGTACTCAACCTCTACTGTCTTTAACTTGAGCACCATGCTGTTTTCCCATCTTTAATCCCTGGCACCAGCGTTATTGACCATTTTCGCGATGTTTGCGGACCCATCGTGTGTTCTGTATTATAGCTATGGAGACAATAGTATGGCTCATTTGACAGACACTATTTATAGTCCAACATTGACAAACCAGTTCGTTTCTATATACTTTCGTTTTTGTGCACTATTCCACGCTAAACATCGCCCTGTTTCGAAATAATCCAGTCTCGTTTTCTAGATAGTGAGATATGACATGTTATATATGCGCAAATCGTTCGGGTTGCTCGCCTAAAACCTATATTATTTCCAAATCAAAGGTATATACCATATATAGATGTTTCGTCACAAAATCATCAAGGGGGGGGGGTAGTTTTACGAAGTTGCGATTACTCGCGTGCATTAGGTCTGGCTATAATACGGGAAACAATAGGTTTCAGGCGAGCAAATCTCCGACTGTGTGCTGACTTCACTTTGAGGGGGAGGGAATTCCTGCAGCCGGAGGTAGCGAGGCACTGAAAAACACCTTAGAGACCCAGTTCAAAAGGTAGGCAAAACTGCCACCTGACGGGATTCGATCGTCATTGCAATTATAATGTAGGCAGCGGTGCCAGGGAGACACAGGCAGTTCCGTGCGAGTGTTTAGAATGGGGAAATAAAAAAATTGATCTAAAAACGAGAACTCGTTTTTGGCGCTCAGCGGTTGATTTTATTTGATTTTATTAGACATTTTTAAAGATACAAGATTCCAGAAAAACGTCAAGGATGCTACACAAAAAAGTCAAGACTTATTTCCATTGTGGTCCTTACTTACCCCAATTGTAGTTTCAGTTTCCAGTGTAAAGGCATAGACATGGCAGGCGTTTTGAAATAACTCGGTCCAAAAGTTGAATAAAGTATTTAACAAAATTTGTTTAATTAGAAAAAGAGTTACAATAATATGGCTTGGGAAAGATCCAATCCAGGAAAATAATAAAACACAGCCGTTGGAGGATTGTAGGATGACCTTGGCTTGTTCTTTTGCCACAAGGGAGGATGAGGAGGATGAGGAGGATGAGGAAGTACAGCAGTGTGCAGAGACAAGTCATAGCACCAATCGGCGCACAGCAGTATAGGATTCTCGGACGCCGACCGGAGGTTGAACTGTTGTAGAGTGAGGCAGCAATAACTCCTCTCCAGAGACGAGTCACAGCGACCAATCAACCCGCTGCAGTACAGGACTCTAGGGCGCCGACCGGAGCAGAATAAGACATCTATAACTCTTCCCCCGTTGTAGCAGGCTAGGCATGGCCCACACAGGGGCTCCCTTGAGGGAGAGATAATGCACCCTAATACTGCTTGGAAGTATGTATACAGTATGTAAGTATACTAAGTATTGATTATACTTTCTAGTTTATTTAACATGTGCAATCAACATAATATACTGATTATTATAGTTATACGCTTATACACACAGTGAAAGAAAGTAGTGTAGGCACAGAGATTACTGTCCGAGTGACACAAAAGGAGAGGGAACAGGATGTCAATACAGAAAGGGTCACTCTTGTTAGTGGCACTTCAACACTTACCATCTTTAGATAATAAAGTACTCAACCTCTACTGTCTTTAACTATGAACAAACACAACATTCAACTTACTATCTGTATAAAACCTATTATAGAAAAAGTATTGTATTGTTTATAAAAGTATTATAATAGGGCGGTCAGGTGGCGTAATGGAGATTGCGTTCGTCACCAAACCCCGGAGCGGCTAGCTTCGCCTGTTTGAGTCCAGCTCACAGCTCCGGGGTTGTCACCAGCTTGGCTGGCCGTTCACACTAATACAATTGGCTGTATTAGAGGGTGGGAGAAGCTGGCGGGGTGGGTCCGGGTTGTTGTAAACAGCGACTCCTACAGTTCGGTCAGGGCGCCTGCTAAGCGCGGATAGGACTTGAGTGGGATAGTGTGATCCTTCCACACGCTACGCCCTCTCAGTGAGAGTCCGCGCTGCCAGGTGAAAAGAAGCGGTTGATTGGCTGGACGTGTGTCGGAGGAAGCACGTGATAGCCTCCACTCTCCCAGACCGACTGTGGGGGGTAAATGCGCAGCGACCAGGAAGGGGATTGGGAATTGGCATAACGACTAACATTGGGATGGGAGATAATCGGAGGAAAATGGAGGGGGAAAAAGATCAATAAAAAATAAAAAAAATAAATAAAATAGAAAATAAAAGTATTATAATTACTGAGGGATCATGAATTGGTATGACTGCAAAACTATTAAAAAACATCATCAATTACACCATCTTTCACTTATCTGGCTAACTGAGGAGTCCCGCCTCTTGGAATACCCCTCAGATCACAGCCTCGGCACACAAACTGACACCTCTCTCCTCCTATCGCAGAGGCTGGAGGACAGCAGAAAACACGCCCACTCGGCGAAGAGCAGCGGTCGATTGGATCGGGAGGTCCAGACGATGCCCACCGAGATGCTGGATGTTACCCAGGGGGTTACCGCGGCGACCGAAGCCGTGTTCTCCGTGGGAACAGCCAGGGAGGAAGGGGAGGAGCTTGTCGCTCTGAGGGGCCGTGTTAGCCAATCGGAGAAAGAGAGTGAGGAGCTGAAACAGACGCTGACGAGTAGAGAGTAAGTGAATGGGAAGTGTGGTACAAAGACCATGAGACTCACAGCATCCTGTTTCACACAGTCCTCTATAGACCTGGGAAAAACACGTGTAACCCTTTAGTTATTTATAACAAAGAGCATCATTTATTATGTCTCTTCATGGAGTAAATGAAAGTTGTAGTTTTAGCTGGGCACTGATTGTGTGATAGCACATTGAGAATTCATCAATAATAATAATAACAATGATAATACATTTTAATAAGTTATTATAGATTAGCAGGCTATAGGTAGGTATAAGCAGCACTATAGCCCTTTGTGTACTTTACCAGGTATTACCTAAATATATGTTGTGCGTTTTCAGTGAAGAGTTGAAACGACTGACGGCAGAAAGAGTGGAAACGGAGAGAGAGACGGAAAGATGGAGGGATGAACAAACGAGTGAACGTGAGAAAGAGAGGCAGGAGCACAGGTATGTCTCTTAACCACCAGTACTGTTTATTGTTTACTGAATAGAACTTAACCAGTACTGTTTACTGAATAGAACTTAACCAGTACTGTTTACTGAATAGAACTTAACCAGTACTGTTTACTGAATAGAACTTAACCAGTACTGTTCAGTGTTTACTGACTAGCTCTTAACCAGTACTGTTTACTGAATAGATCTTAACCAGTACTGTTTACTGAATAGTTCTTAACCAGTACTGTTTACTGAATAGATCTTAACCAGTACTGTTTACTGAATAGAACTTAACCAGTACGGTTTACTGAATAGTTCTTAACCAGTACTGTTTACTGAATAGAACTTAACCAGTACGGTTTACTGAATAGTTCTTAACCAGTACTGTTTACTGAATAGTTCTTAACCAGTACTCTTTACTGAATAGATCTTAACCAGTACTGTTTACTGAATAGTTCTTAACCAGTACTGTTTACTGAAAAGTTATTAACCAGTAATGTTTACTGAATAGATCTTAACCAGTACTGTTTACTGAATAGATCTTAACCAGTACTCTTTACTGAATAGATCTTAACCAGTACTGTTTACTGAATAGTTCTTAACCAGTACTGTTTACTGAATAGTTATTAACCAGTACTCTTTACTGAATAGATCTTAACCAGTACTGTTTACTGAATAGTTATTAACCAGTACTGTTTACTGAATAGTTATTAACCAGTACTGTTTACTGAATAGTTATCTTAACCAGTACTGTTTACTGAATAGTTCTTAATTAGTACTCTTTACTGAATAGATCTTAACCAGTACTGTTTACTGAATAGTTCTTAACCAGTACTGTTTACTGAATAGTTCTTAACCAGTACTGTTTACTGAATAGTTCTTAACCAGTACTCTTTACTGAATAGATCTTAACCAGTACTGTTTACTGACTAGCTCTTAACCAGTACTGTTTACTGAATAGTTATCTTAACCAGTACTGTTTACTGAATAGTTCTTAATCAGTACTCTTTACTGAATAGATCTTAACCAGTACTGTTTACTGAATAGTTCTTAACCAGTACTGTTTACTGAATAGTTCTTAACCAGTACTGTTTACTGAATAGTTCTTAACCAGTACTCTTTACTGAATAGATCTTAACCAGTACTGTTTACTGACTAGCTCTTAACCAGTACTGTTTACTGAATAGTTCTTAACCAGTACTGTTTACTGAATAGTTCTTAACCAGTACTGTTTACTGAATAGTTCTTAACCAGTACTCTTTACTGAATAGATCTTAACCAGTACTGTTTACTGAATAGTTCTTAACCAGTACTGTTTACTGAATAGTTCTTAACCAGTACTGTTTACTGAATAGTTATTAACCAGTAAGTAAGACTCAAATGTGTGATGTCATCAGATATTAAGTCTTGAGCTGCTCCATCGACAATGAAGGACCCACATAATGTTTGAGTTTGTTTTTATAACCAATTATAGAGCTTTATTCTGCAGTAGCGTTCTCAGTTCTGAAACAGCAAATGTACCCGTATGCTCGGAACAACCCCCTGGGTGTCTCTCAGTGTCACCTATAACATCTCTCCCTCTCAGTGTCACCTATAACATCTCTCTCCCTGGGTGTCTCTCAGTGTCACCTATAACATCATCTCTCCCTGGGTGTCTCTCAGTGTCACCTATAACATCTCTCCCTGGGTGTCTCTCAGTGTCACCTATAACATCTCTCTCCCTGGGTGTCTCTCAGTGTCACCTATAACATCTCTCCCTGGGTGTCTCTCAGTGTCACCTATAACATCTCTCTCCCTGGGTGTCTCTCAGTGTCACCTATAACATCTCTCTCCCTGGGTGTCTCTCAGTGTCACCTATAACATCTCTCTCCCTGGGTGTCTCTCAGTGTCACCTATAACATCTCTCTCCCTGGGTGTCTCTCAGTGTCACCTATAACATCTCTCTCCCTGGGTGTCACTCAGTGTCACCTATAACTATCATATCTCCCAAGTAGGGGTGTAACGATGCATTGATTAATCTAAATGCATCGATTTGAATATGTTAGAATCGATTAGAATCGAAATTTATCTAAATAATTTAAAAAAATAAAATTTAATCTTTTTTTAATCTTTTTTTTGTGTGTATTATTTTTATTGACCTACAGTCCATTCATGCTGAGTGAATCAGTTCCCCCAGCCACATTAACTGATAGAAGTTTTTTCGAATCGAATCGTGGTCAAATGAAGAAATTTCATGATGCATCGAATCGTTGCCTGAATAATCGTAATCGAATCGAATCGTTGTGAGGTCGCATCGTTAGTCGTTACACACCTACTCCCAAGTCATTGTCTGTGGAGCTGCTCCAGACCATCTGTCTGATGACGTCACACATTTGAGTTTTGGCGCTCTCTAGTTTTTGTTTTGGGTGAAAGTTGCTCACTATTATCTTTGGACTTTATTAGACCACAGAAACAACGTGTATCAATTCTGAAATTGGGCGTAGTTCACCTTTTTAATAAAGGAACAGTGTTTCTATGGGAAAATGGGAAAATACTATACATGGATGGATGGATCTAGACAGACGGACGGACGGAGAGATAGATGGATGGATGAATGGAGAGATGGATATTGTATTTGTCAGTTATATAGTCTGTGTGTGTGTGTGTCTGTGTGTGTCTGTGTGTGTGTGTCTGTGTGTGTGTGTGTCTGTGTTCCTCAGAGAGCAACTGGAGCAGTTGCATGCAAGGATCCAAATCCTTGAGGAGGAGAAGACCAAACACGCTCTGGTAGAGGCGGAGGAGGAGGAGAAGAAGAGGAGAGAGGAGGAGGAGGAGAAGAAGAGGAGAGAGGAGGAGGAGGAGAAGAAGAGGAGAGAGGAGGACAGATGGAGGGGAGCGAGAGAGAATGCTGCCAGGACCATCCAGACACACTGGAGGCGCAGGGACAGGGTGAGTGTGAAAAAAAAAGAATAATAATAAAAGAAACAAGCAAATAAACAACAAAAACTAACAAGCAAAGAAATTATTTAGTTTTGCAACTAACATATTGTTACTTAATGTGTTCGCCCACATCTCTCTCTCTCTCTCTCTCTCTCTCTCTCTCTCTCTCTCTCTCTCTCTCTCTCTCTCTCTCTCTCTCTCTCTCTCTCTACGTTCTATCTTTAGGACGTTGTTATGCTGCAATCAGCGTTAAGAGGCCACCTCCGCAGACGCAGACAACTCAGGGACCCACAGAGAGACACACGCGGCAAGGTAACACACACACACACACACACACACACACACACACACACACACACACACACACACACACACACACACACACACACACACACACACACACACACACACACACACACACACACACCTACACACACACACACACACACCTACACACACACACACACACACACACACACACACACACACACACACACACACACACACACACACACACACACACACACACACACACACACACACACACACACACGTTGTCAGATTGAAGGGCTCTAATCTAGCCGCTGCTGTCGGACAGAGGCGTCAGCCGCCATGTGTTTCCGCTTCCTAAGTATAGAGGCTGTGGTCCTGCAGCTCACCGTCTGTAGTATAGAGCAGCGGTTCTCAAACTACGGGTCGCGACCCAAAGTGGGGTCGCGGGTAGGTGACAGTGGGGGTCGCGCGTTGGCAAAAAAAGAAAGAAAACTCCGATAGAGTTTTCCACCCGGCAGCTGTGTGTATTTGCCACGTCTCGCCCCTTCATCAGTATTCCAATACACATCTCACTACATCCTGTGCATGTATAATGGCGGGAGGGGTCGGGTGTGGTCTTTTGTGTGTAACCTGGACTCGCAATGGATAGGTTTGTTGTCGGAAGCGGTGCCGGTTGGTCACGATGAAATGGGCTCTGCACATAGCCAGCTGCTATACCACACTGAAGCGAGGTGGCTATCTCGAGGCAGAGTATTAAATCGCCTTTTTTTTTTTACTCAGAGAAGAAGCGCAGATTTTCCTTGCAGACAAAAACAACCGATTGGAGAAATGTGCTCATAATGAGCTGGATTACGAAACTCCGTTAATGACACTCCAGGTTAATCAGCGGAGATTTTGGGGTGTGACGAGCTACTGAAAGTCAAGTTCACTTCAACAGGGATTTTCAGAGTAGCAGCGGATCTCCGCCAAAGTGCACGTGAGCGTTATGTTCTGGCAACATATTTTGGCTAAATATGCCTCGTTTTACAAATGTGTATACAGAGAAACAATTCCGTCGCTTTTGTTGATAACATAGTGCTGTAATTTCATTTTCTAATAAATATGCACGATCAAGTTCAACAACGTGTGCTTTTATTTTGATATTCCTTATTTCCATGTTGAAATGACGCGATTACATTAAGTGTGGGGTCGCCAAAACAAAATCCTAAATCAAATGGGGTCGTGGTATAAAAAAGTTTGAGATCCCCTGATATCTGTCTGTAGTATAGAGGCTGGTCTGTCTGTAGTATAGAGGCTGGTCTGTCTGTAGTATAGAGGCTGGTCTGTCTGTAGTATAGAGGCTGGTCTGTCTGTAGTATAGAGGCTGGTCTGTCTGTAGTATAGAGGCTGGTCTGTCTGTAGTATAGAGGCCGGTCTGTCTGTAGTATAGAGGCTGGTCTGTCTGTAGTATAGAGGCTGGTCTGTCTGTAGTATAGAGGCTGGTCTGTCTGTATGTAGCACTTGTGTTAATACCAGTAACAGCTGTTTGCCACGTAAAGTACAACTTATGCTTGGAAGTATCCCTTTTAGATTAGGTCAGTAACCTTTCCTTGCGGGAGGGTTAGGTCGATATCAAGGCCTAGGTCGATTGGATCAACACATTGGGGTTCATTCAGACGTCTCTGAGGTTATCATCGGTAACTCTATATTAGTTTATCAGGGAATGCAAATACCTTATTAGGTGAATTGGCCCGTTAACTCTTTAAACCAGGAAGTGATTCGGCGATAATCGAGGTCTATTGTGACATCACCACAACCGGTTCTAGAAGGTTCTATGTTCTAGAAGGTTCTATTATAACATCATACAATGGCAGAATATCTATATCCATATATCCAGTTAAATCAATTCAAATACAAAATACAATATCACAACATAAGGTGAACGGGATCGCCTCCCTTGGAAGTCCTTGTAGTCTCGTTCAGTTCAATCCTACCGGACTAGTGGTGTAGCAATAGTTGAGCACTAGGTGAGCCTCATGGGTATTCACACAGGCTGCCATTAGTCTTATCAAATGTTCCGGGGTTGGCTCGCCATCGGGTATCTATCCAGCTGAGCACGCTTGGTGAGGGGTGGTCTGGACTGCTCCGGGGTGCTGGTGGAGACTTGCGGCTTCCAGTCGGTTGGTTAGTCCGGTCCGTCTGGGTGATGTTGCGGGTCCAGTGGTTGAGGAGAAAGAGACTGGCTGCTTGAGAGCTGGCTGAATATATAGGAAACCAAGAGGTTCCGGAATGTTCTATATGACATCATAGGATGACATCACAAAGGTTCCAGAACCTTCAAATCATGACATCATACGCTATATACAGGAAGTGGGACCTCATGGTAAAACAGGAAGTGGTAGCAGAGATAAACAGGAACTATTTATGTAACTGATAATTATGAATCTGAACCTGGGGTTACATTCTCCCCTTCTATCCTAATGCACGTCCCTGTGCATATTATCCCAGGACTACATTATCACAATCCTATGGGGTTTTGGGGAGTCTGGGCCTAGAATGTTTTACTGTCTAGAAAGTTCTTACCTACTAACATTAACTATTTATGTTCCTATGCTAGTTATGAATCTGAACCCGAGGTTACATTCTCCCCTTCTATCCTAATGCACGTCCCTGTGCATATTACCCCAGGACTACATTATCACAATCCTATGGGGTTCTGTGGAGTCAGAGTCACCTAAAGAGTCTGCGATTACTGAGCTTAGACTCTGTAATATTGACTGGATTATCGTCACTATTGGGTTTCCTAGTCGGTGATAAGTCAGGGTTTTTGGAGGTTCCCTATGTCTTGTCGACCTTCTTGGCTGTTCATCTATGACCTCTCTTTCGGTTTCTCTTTCCACATCGTTGTGGACATTCCCCGGTCCATCGGGTTCGGTCTCCAGTTCATTCATGCTAGTATTGTTCTCCTCTGAACTCATAACTGGTAAGGTCTGGTCGGGTAGGTTGTCCTCTTCCGGATCCATATCAGGTAAGGGAGTTTCCAGATCCGCTGTATCTGGCGCTCCCTCTGGAATAATGACTCCGTCTGAGGGGTCTTGCTCGACTGTGGACACTGGAAAGAGTCGTGTTTCCACCACTAGACCTCCCTGGTCATAGTGATAAGGGAGATCAAGATAGTCATCATCTGGGTCCTCTCCCTCCGATTCATTCAAGCTTTCTTCTCTTGGGTTCTGTCGAGTTCTTGGTCGCTTAGCTTTGACCTTTACAGGAGGTCCATCTTCCACAGGGGTAGTAGGAAGGAAGCCGCAAGGTAGCAGTAGGTCTCTGTGGAGCGTTCGTAGTGGGCCATCTCTGGTTTCAGGTCGCACTACATAGACTGGGACATGTCCAGTGTGTTTCACTACAATATAGATATCTGCTTCCCACCGGTCTGCTAGCTTTGAAGGTTCCGGAATGTTCTATATGACATCATAGGATGACATCACAAAGGTTCCAGAACCTTCAAATCATGACATCATACGCTATATACAGGAAGTGGGACCTCATGGTAAAACAGGAAGTGGTAGCAGAGATAAACAGGAACTATTTATGTAACTGATAATTATGAATCTGAACCTGGGGTTACATGTAGTATAGAGGCTGGTCTGTCTGTAATATAGAGGCTGGTCTGTCTGTAGTATAGAGGCTGGTCTGTCTGTAGTATAGAGGCTGGTCTGTCTGTAGTATAGAGGCTGGTCTGTCTGTAGTATAGAGGCCGGTCTGTCTGTAGTATAGAGGCTGGTCTGTCTGTAGTATAGAGGCTGGTCTGTCTGTAGTATAGAGGCTGGTCTGTCTGTAGTATAGAGGCTGGTCACTGTCTGTAGTATAGAGGCTGGTCTGTCTGTAGTATAGAGGCTGGTCTGTCTGTAGTATAGAGGCTGGTCTGTCTGTAGTATAGAGGCTGGTCTGTCTGTAGTATAGAGGCTGGTCTGTCTGTAGTATAGAGGCCGGTCTGTCTGTAGTATAGAGGCTGGTCTGTCTGTAGTATAGAGGCTGGTCTGTGTAGTATAGAGGCTGGTCTGTGTAGTATAGAGGCTGGTCTGTCTGTAGTATAGAGGCTGGTCTGTCTGTAGTATAGAGGCTGGTCTGTCTGTAGTATAGAGGCTGGTCTGTCTGTAGTATAGAGGCCGGTCTGTCTGTAGTATAGAGGCTGGTCTGTCTGTAGTATAGAGGCTGGTCTGTGTAGTATAGAGGCCGGTCTGTCTGTAGTATAGAGGCTGGTCTGTCTGTAGTATAGAGGCTGGTCTGTCTGTAGTATAGAGGCCGGTCTGTCTGTAGTATAGAGGCTGGTCTGTCTGTAGTATAGAGGCTGGTCTGTCTGTAGATTGATTGATTGATTGAAAACTTTATTAACAGATTGCAGAATGGGTACAATACAGTACAGCTCAATACACACAATTGTTAAGGGGATGCAGACCAGAGAAAGACTTTCGTCTTGTTTACATCAGGGTCCCCCATTTTCAATTCATCAGGAGTATAGAGGCTGGTCTGTCTGTAGTATAGAGGCTGGTCACTGTCTGTCCATGACGGCTGTCTTTTTTTAAACAACCAGAGAAGAAGAAGGACAGACTCGTCGTTTGACGATAGAGAAATGTCCCACTTATTTTGAGAATCCATTGCAGACTTAATCTACATCTTATCAGGAGAATGTCAGTAGACTGTGAGTAATATCTAGATTCTAGACATTCAACTGACCATCTGACTGTCAACAGTTCTCAAAACTACGGGTTGTGACCCAAATTGGGGTTGTGGGTAGGTGACAGTGGCAAGTAAAAAAGAATAAAAAAATTTCCCCCTATGTTCTGGCAACATATTCTGGCTTTATGCCTCGTTTTATAAATGTGTATTGATAACATAGTGCTGTAATACAATTTTCTAATAAATATACATGATCAAGTTCAACAACAAAGTGTGCTTTTATTTTGATATTCCTTAATTCCACGTTGAAATGATGCAATACATTAACTCATTCAGCGCCGGAGCTATATGCCCGATATAGGTCTAGATGGCCACCGCTTTAATCAATGGGAGGAGTGGGAGATTTGCGAGTGCTTAAAATATATCTTAAATTATGGCTATGGGTCTAATACACTCGTCGATTATCAGTGAGTTGCTTGCAGTCAACATGTACAAAACGGATTGTTTTTTCATCTGTACATTTCCGTTTTATACCGTTTTGAATACGAGTATAGTTTTGGTGATTTCTAGTAATTTCAGAGAAAGACGCGATAATAGCCCTTTAGTGGAATACACAAAACACGCTATCCTTTTTCTGCTGATTATCGAACCTGAAATCAACGCTAGATCATAATTATTATCCTTCCTCGTGCACGCATGCAATGTTGTTTAGACCGGCGCGCCGCCACACATACACACACAGATACAGCATCGATCGGGTAGAAATACATATCAGATCAACGATCAAATTTATATATAATGTTCTTACCTTGTATCTGATTCAAAAGACATAATCCAATTATCGCCATTTGAAGTACTGGGCGCGGAGGTCCGTGCTATGTTCAACAGCATTGCATATGAGGGGGACGGGGGGGGGCAGCCTCGCAGATCTATCGTTGAAATCAGGTTACCTCACCTGAGTATTTAAACCACGCCCGCACGGCTTGGATCGTCCCAGAAAAAAAACGATACCATTCCCAGTGGAGTGCAATACCAGCCGGAAGGCGTAGGGGGGCGGTATTTGCCCTTTTGCGAGCTCAGACCCATTCCCAACGATAACATCAGGCTGGATGGATGAAAATGTATGGATATCGCTAATAAAATAAATAACGATTAAAACCCGACTATACTCGTGATTGGTGCTCCAGCGATGGCGAGTTAACCCGACTATCATTGGGTAAGATAAGATAAGATAAGATATTCCTTTATTGGTCCCCTTGGGGAAATTCAGGGGAGGTGGTCCAATGAGTTAAGTGTGGGGTCCCCAAAAATAATCCTAAATAAAATGTGGTCGCGGTATGAAAGTTTTTGAGAACCCCTGTGGTAGACCTTCGACTGACCATCAGTAGACTGTCAATAAACAACTAAATAAAGGTTGAGCCCTGGCAAGAGTTCTAATGCAGGAGCAGCTACTAGGAGATGCAGTTCAACCAAACGACCACTAGGTGTCTCTGATGGTGCTGGCAGCCTGTAGCCTCTTTGTGTCCCTGGCACCTTGTAACCTTCCCTTTGACCCTCCTCTTTCTTCACTCTCTCTCTCTCTCTCTCTCTCTCTTGCTGTTTCACCCTCTCTCTCTCCCTCCCTCTCCCTGTCTGTCTCTCCATCATCTCTCTCTCTCTCTCTCTCTCTCTCTCTCTCTCTCTCTCTCTCGCTCTCTCTCTCTCTCTCTCTCTCTTCTCCAGCCTGTCCTATCAAAGAACAGTGGTGCCGGTGATGTCACTTCCTCTGCAGTGGGAGATGTGGATATAGTTGCCGTGACAATGATGCAGTCTGTTTTTAGGGGACACCTGGCCCGCTGTGGCCTAGCAACAGAGAGGTGATACATACACACATATGCACACGCACACACACACACACACACACACACACACACACACACACACACACACACACACACACTCACTGACAGACAGACAGACACGCAAATGTATAGTCACCCTGTATTAAATGAAACTTTAACATTTGGTGTGTGTGTTTGTGTGTGCGTGCGCATGTGTGTGTATTAGCTCAGAGTTCTCTGTACCTTCACCAATGGGAAACAGTGCACCCACCCCAGCCCCAAGAAGAACCCTTCTTACACACACAACCAGCAAGACAGGTGAGACACGCACACGCACACGCACACGCACGCACACACACACACACACACACACACACACACACACACACACACACACACACACACACACACACACACACACACACACACACACACACATACATATATATATACACATACACACACACACACACACACACACACACACACACACACACACACACACACACACACACACACACACACACACACACATATATATATATATATATATACACGCATACATATATACACACATGCATATATACACACACATACATACATATATACACACACACATACATACATACATACATACACACATACATATACACACACATACACACACACGCACATACACACACATACATATACATACATACACATATACAAGGTCCTGCATCGCTCCCTCACTGGAGAGAGGGAGGAGAGAGAGAGAAGAGAGGAGAGGAGAGGAGAAGAGAGGAGAAGAGAAGAGAGGAGAGGAGAGGAGAGGAGAAGAGAGGAGAAGAGAGGAGAGGAGAGGAGAAGAGAGGAGAAGAGCAGAGCAGAGAAGAGGAGAGGAGAGGAGAGGGTGAGAGAGGAGAAGAGAGGAGAAGAGAGGAGAAGAGCAGAGCAGAGAAGAGGAGAGGAGAGGAGAGGGTGAGAGAGAGAACACAGCTTACTGTAGGATATCAGTGATTTACAGTAGATAAGTTAGGCTCTGTAATGTGTTTTTCTGTGGTTCTACCGGCCAGTTAGACTCTGTAATGTGTTCTTCTTCTGTGGTTCTACAGCCCAGTTGGAGCTCCGCCCCCCGCCAGCCGCCCGTGCAACCGACTCAGACGATTCCGATGACATCATAGTGTCTCCATCGCGTCCTCTGAGATCCAGAGAAGCCAGCCTGTTCAAGTCAAGTCAAGAGTTTTATTTGTCACGGCATACAAGTATACAATGAAATGTGGGGGGTCTTGCTCGCTAGATCCGCTGCAGGGGGAGGGGGCGGGGGGGGCATGCTTCCTGTGTGTGTGTGTGTGTGTGTGTGTGTGTGGGGGGGACTGGGGGGGGGGTTCCCTCAGAAACTTCCTCTGGCTTCGAGGGGGAAATCCCCCAAGTCCCCAGACGTCAACATGGCGTCCAGACGAGGGCGGAGCTGAATGAACCCAGCGGAGGAGGACGTTCACCCCCTCTGTCCCTCCACTACACCCCCCCCCCCCCCCCCCCCCCTGTGCCTCTGAGGAGGGACGATTCAAACCCAGCTCTGTCGTCGAATGAAAACCTCTGCAATCACAAAAAAAAATTCAACTTTTCAGGAATGACGGTTGACTTTGCCGTCGGCGGCGGCGGCGGCCATGTTATTTTGGAACGACACCAGGGAGGTGTTACGACTGAGGGTCGTGGAATTTCCTTCATAAAAGGACCCCGCTGGATTAACCCTTTCACTGCCACACGACAGAAGGTTAACCTTCACTATGAATTGAAAATGGGGGACCCTGATGTAAACAAGACAAACGTCTCTCTCTGGTCTGCATCCCCTTAACAATTGTGTGTATTGATGAGCCGTACTGTATTGTACCCATTCTGCAATCTGTTAAATAAAGTTTTCATTCATTCAACCCTTTACTATCACACAACCGACGGTCGGCTGTCGTGTGGCAGTGAAAGGGTTTTAACCTTCTGTGAATTGTCGCAGTGAAAGAGTTAACCGTTTTGGTAGTGCGGCGGTGAAAGGGTTAAGAGGTTTTCAAGCAACGACGCAGTGTGATTTACTGTAGGAATGTGAGATTAGCAAAGAACTTCAGTCCCATCCTGAACACGGCAGCCGTTGTGTCTGGAGATTTATTGCCACAATGTATCCACCTAATCCGACCATTTGGCTTGTCTCAAGTCACTTAGGGGTGTAAAGGTACACGTATCCGTACCGAACCGAACAAGTTTCAGTGTGTACCGTACCGTACCGAACGGCTGTGTAGTGTACCGAACGGTATGTTAACCACTAACGACCGCCCACCGGGGGCTGTTTTTTTCATAATCTAATTATTCTAATTAGTGGTTCCCAAACTGTGGTGCGCGCGAGCGCCCTCTAGGTGGTGCGTGACATGAAAAGGCTAATGGAGGTAAAAATTTTCTTTTTTTTCTTTTTACAATAAAATTTCATAAAAATCTTAGTCAAACCTTTAGTATTATGGATATTAAACATGCATCCATGTTGTCGTGAACATTTTAATTAAATAAAGAAATTCCCTATCCATAGTCGCCGTGGGAAGAGATAAAATAAAAAATTAAATTAAATAAATTCCCTATCTACTCATGGCCTTAACTGACAACCAACAGGAACCAAACAATATTTTTTTTTATGCCTAATAAATATAACTAATATACATTATTTCAAATGGGGATTTTCACTGTGTAAATCATGAAATTCAAGAAACGTTTTAATAAAAAACGTACGTTTTAATAATAATAATAAACAATAATGTCTCGGCGTGTCTGACACAGGTGTGCTTCATCTGTGCACGGAGACCAGCAACAATTTTTTCTAACAGAAACCCATTGGGGGGTGCGTCAGCTAGGTCGGGAGGTGACAGGGGGTGCACGGCCCAAAAAGTTTGGGAACCGCATTCTAATATAAAAAATAAAACTATATATATATTTTTTTACAAGTCGATTATTCATTTCAATATAGAATATTCGTTGACAGCCCTACAAGTACAATTAGTTACTGCACACTACATCGCCCCTGAGTGGAACATGGAAAGCCAAACTTCCCCCACTGTACCGAAAACCCATACCGAACCTTGACTTCAAAACCGAGGTACCATGGTTTTGTGTACCGTTACACCCCAGTCCAGTTCCAATAAATGTTTGTTTATTATTGTTTTGTTCGGTTTTTGCTTGCTTGCCAAAGTGCCTATACTGTATGTTAGCATAGAATGTGGGTCAGAAATGTTTTCCAAAATGCTTTTTCTATCCGTTTAAGTTTGTCTGGCACAAAATGAACCAAATGAACGGAACCACACAACAGCCAAATCCGTCTGATAGTCATTTAAAAAAGGGGATTTGAGTTCTATTTTTGACCCTGTTCTGACTTGTAATCTATGAATTGTGTGAATGATACAGAACGCTTTGTATAATAATATCAGGCCTACGTTGGGAGTCTTGGGGAGTGGATGAGGGATGTAATGCCTGACGCACTGTTGATCCAAACTGTGAAATCTTACCTGCTGCAATAATTCAACACTTGCTCACTAGTAAATAGGCTGCATAATGATAGAGTGAATACTAGGCCTGGTGCTTCAGAACAACCAAGCAGCACCACAGGCCTGCGGACAGAGAGAGAGAGAGGATGGATGAGGGCTGTGTTGATTCTTTTTCACTCTAATAAAAAAAAAATCCTTTTGTTTTTTAAACAATCGAAATTGTGTCTTTTGTTGTGTGCATTAAATCGCAGTTGTAGAAATAAATATGAGTTATGATGAATTGAAAATGGGGGACCTGATGTAAACAAGACGAAAGTCTTTCTCTGGTCTGCATCCCCTTAACAATTGTGTGTATTTGTATTGAGCTGTACTGTACTAACTGTACCCATTCTGCAATCTGTTAATAAAGTTTTCAATCAATCAATCATACAAATAAATCTCCGCCAAGATGCACTACCGGCTTTTTAACGCCAGAGGGCGCCCTGCGCCTTTGCGCATGTTTTGTTCTCTCGCTCTCTTTCACACACGCACACACACACACTCGGATGCATCTATTTGCAGACTAGCTGCAGCAAAGCCCCCGTCCTCCTCCACGGCCTGTTTTAAAAACACGGTCCAAGTGTTTTATATTATACGGAGCTGCAGTCGGTAGTTTAATAAGGACGAGGAGGAGAAAAGGCGACAATTAATAACGGGACCGGGCAAAGAAAAGAAAAAACAGAAACATCGGATTGCGGGTCAACGAGTTTAACCCCCTCACTGCTGTCGCGTTTCTTCGCTCTCTCTCTCTCGGAATCCCGATCAAGAAAACAAAACGGGACATGTTTGGGTGAAATGTGGACCCGGATCGGAACGGTCTATTATTATAGAGTCCGTTATTTCGATGTGGTTGTGTGAACAACGCACCGGGCGTGTTGTTGGCTGCGGTCTTACTGGGACTCCGGCAAGACAATAGGTGAATCTCATTCACTGCCCCGGACTCTACCGGACACCGGACTCTACTGGTCTGGACTCTACCGGACCCGGGTCTCGCTGCGTCCGCCTGGCTGGAGCTGGTAGGTCGCACCGCCGGTTTCTCCCGTTGCCCCCTTTTTGCAGAGCAGGGTTATTATTATATTAGTACATTATATACTTGATCACATCGTGCACAGTTGTACAGCCCTGGCCTATTTATTTTTTTATTTTATAATTCTATTCTATTGATGCTTCTATTTCTAATTTAGTTTATATTCCATTTTATTTTATTCTACTGTAATTGTCCGTTAATAATGTTGCACCAAAAAAACTACCAAAATCAAATTCCTTCTATGTGAAAACTACTTGGCACCAACAATAAAGACCTTTAATTCTGATTCTTCTGATCCGGATCCAGCAGCGCGGTGTGTTCAGACAGTCGCCCCCCGCAGAGCATTGAATTCTTCCCCGGCGTGTTGTGTTTTCTCTCACGCCGAGAGAATGCGGTGGTTTATAATAATAACGGGACAAAGGAATTTAAATCCCCCGTCTTATAAATCGTTACGTGTGGTTTTAAGAGAGAACGAGGAATGTTGATGAGTCGAGAATGAGAACCATTTTAATTTGAATAATGTCGGTTTGGATGGAAAACATTATAGTGTGTGATTATGGGATGGGGGTTGATAATAATAATAACGACCGTTAAATACACGGGCATCATCATCATAATTAAAGCCCATGTTTTCCAGTTCTGCACTGGGGCCTAACTTTGTGTGTGTAACGTCACGTGGGCGTTTCTCCTCCCGTTAACCCCCCAATATACAGAGACCGTTATGTCTTATGATCCCCCTTCTCTCAGTGACCGTGTCGGGAGACCGGGCTGGACCGCGGCGTGAGTGAGTGACAGGAAGGATGGCGGCGGTGGTGAACTACTCTCCCCCCTGGTGGGTCAACCTGCTACACCGGTTACCGCATTTCAACCTCAAATTCGAGGCGGTGAGCAGCGACTTCAGGCCGGACGACACGGAGTACCAGAAGGTAGGTGTGGATGAAGGAGGACGGGCACTCATATACC
>NC_140171.1:14062928-14065428 GCF_963971535.1 Notolepis coatsorum
TGTATCACAAACAGTACTGTATTTGCAAATCTGGTATGTCATAAATGTATAGATGTAGCAGTACTGACTATCTGTATGTCATGTATGTCATATATGTCCTGATGAATTGAAAATGGGGGACCCTGATGTAAACAAGACGAAAGTCTTTCTCTGGTCTGCATCCCCTTAACAATTGTGTGTATTGTACTGTACTGTACCCATTCTGCAATCTGTTAATAAAGTTTTCAATCAATCAATCAATCAATCAATCATACAAATACATCTCCGCCAAGATGCACTACCGGCTTTTTAACGCCAGAGGGCGGCCTGCGCCTTTGCGCATGTCACACGCACACTCACACACACACACACACTCGGATGCATCTATTTGCAGACTAGCTGCAGCAAAGCCCCGTCCTCCTCCACGGCCTGTTTTAAAAACACGGTCCAAGTGTTTTATATTATTATACCGAACTGACGGAGCTGCAGTCGGTAGTTTAATAAGGACGAGGAGGAGAAAAGGCGACAATTTATAACGGGACCGACTGGGCAAAGAAAAGAAAAAACAGAAACATCGGATTGCGGGTCAACGAGTTTAACCCCCTCACTGCTGTCGCGTTTCTTCCCTCTCTCTCTCTCGGAATCCCGATCAAGAAAACAAAACGGGACATGTTTGGGTGAAATGTGGACCCGGATCGGAACGGTCTATTATTATAGAGTCCGTTATTTCGATGTGGTTGTGTGAACAACGCACCGGGCGTGTTGTTGGCTGCGGTCTTATTTGGACTCCGGCAAGACAATAGGTGAATCTCATTCACTGCCCCGGACTCTACCGGACACCGGACTCTACTGGTCTGGACTCTACCGGACCCGGGTCTCGCTGCGTCCGCCTGGCTGGAGCTGGTAGGTCGGACCGCCGGTTTCTCCCGTTGCCCCCGTTTGCAGAGCAGGGTTATTATTATATGAGTACATTATACTTGATCACATCGTGCACAGTTGTACTACTGCCCTGGCCTATTTTTATTTTATTTTATAATTCTATTCTATTGATGCTTCTATTTCTAATTTAGTTTATATTCAATTTTATTTTATTCCACCTTTTTTATTTTATTCTACTGTATAATTGTCTGTCCGTTATTAACGTTGCACCAAAAACTACCAAAATCAAATTCCTTCTATGTGAAAACTACTTGGCACCAACAATAAAGACCTTTAATTCTGATTCTTCTGATCCGGATCCAGCAGCGCGGTGTGTTCAGACAGTCGCCCCCCCGCAGCGCATTCTTCTTCCCCGGCGTGTTGTTTTCTCTCACGCCGAGAGAATGCGGTGGTTTATAATAATAACGGGACAAAGGAATTTAAATCCCCCGTCTTATAAATCGTTACGTGTGGTTTTAAGAGAGAACGAGGAATGTTGATGAGTCGAGAATGAGAACCATTTTAATTTGAATAATGTCGGTTTGGATGGAAAACATTATAGTGTGTGATTATGGGATGGGGGTTGATAATAATAATAACGACCGTTAAATACACGGGCATCATCATCATAATTAAAGCCCATGTTTTCCAGTTCTGCACTGGGGCCTAACTTTGTGTGTGTAACGTCACGTGGGCGTTTCTTCTCCCGTTAACCCCCCAATATACAGAGACCGTTATATGTCTTATGATCCCCCTTCTCTCAGTGACCGTGTCGGGAGACCGGGTTGGACGGACCGTGGCGTGAGTGAGTGACAGGAAGGATGGCGGCGGTGGTGAACTACTCTCCCCCCTGGTGGGTCAACCTGCTACACCGGTTACCGCATTTCAACCTCAAATTCGAGGCGGTGAGCAGCGACTTCAGGCCGGACGACACTGAGTACCAGAAGGTAGGTGTGGATGGAGGAGGACGGGCACTCATATACCTCTCTGCTGCCCACACTCATGTGGATCCGCCATCATCTGCTCCATCCCACGGGCCTAACTATACTAACCTATAATAATCCACCCTCCCACGCAAACGGTCATTCCACTCCTATAACACCGTGACCCATGTCACCACCAACACGCAGAAGGAGCCCTCCTCCTGCTGCTACACCCGAAGTGGTTTGGCCCACTTTTTGCTGCAGCTCATCTGAATTTCTCGACAGGATGACAGTCCTCCTCTGAGCCACGGGGAATACAGTAATAATAACAACAACCGCGCAATCAACCACAGATGGCAAATGTGAGATCGTTTTGTCGTTGAGATCTCTCGTCGTGTTATAGGCTTTATCCGTAAGATATATCCACTACTACACGCCTGTTATTGTTGGTATGTAAATAGGAATTACACTTGTTGTGTCCCCCTGGTACCGTTTTAATCTCTTTGTTTCACAAGGACACAAATCTCCCTCTGCAGGGATAATAATAACATTGTTAACCATATTTGATCTTAACCCTGAAGTGACCGCTGCTGTACTCCCTGTTTACTGACATAATATATACTGAGGGGTGAGGGGGGCGGTGACACCAAGTTCAACGACCTAGCGTGGGAAGAGACCCA
>NC_140171.1:14070428-14083223 GCF_963971535.1 Notolepis coatsorum
GCGGGACTCCAGCTTGATACACTGGATAGCGATCCGTTGCCAATAACTCGATAAACAACATGATTTGGACGTATATAGTATTATACAACCTGGAAATGGATCACATATATCAACATCCCATAATAGCGAACTTTCTGCTCCACGCTGATCGGCCAACGCTACGAGGAAGCTGCGGTGAGTTTCAGCGTGTTTGATATAAACTGCTCTGATCAACATATCGCCCATACTACATAAATTATTTAACGTCGGCCACGGACTTATAAACCCCCCCCCCCCCCTCCGGTCACCAGCAGATGATGAGGCATGACGTTTAGGACCTTGTACAATTGAAATTTTTAATCTGACGTCAATCGGTATCAAACTACATTTGATGATCTAATATATGTATTTATGGCTATAACTCACGTTCTGCAGAATGCGATAAAAACATATTTATACTTTAGACCGTATTTTAGTATGAATATGTGAATGAAAAAGTAGAACGTTGCTACATCCTAAACGATAGATACTTGATGTTGAATGGGCCATAGTAATGTCAATTTAGCAATACAATTTAAAAAGTTATAGCCCTGCAAAGAAGGGGAACATCTCCATAGACAAATAGAGCTGGCAGAGGATGGTATAAGGATGGATATAAGCGTGGCAGAGAAAGGGTTAATTAATCTGATACCGGTATCAGACATCAGGCCGATACCAGGTTAATTAGAGAATGAGAGAATGCTTTTGATTTGATTTGATCTTTATTTATCTCAAACAACCATAAACACACAAACTTGAAAAAAAAAAAAAAAAATGAATACAAATAAAATATATCTTCCTGTCTAGGAAGATATATTTTATTTTATTTGTATTTTTATTTTATTTCGTTTTTTATTTAATTAAATTTATTTATTTATTTATTGTTATTTATTGTTATTAAAGTTTGTGTGTTTATGGTTGTTCGAGATAAATAAAGATCAAATCAAATCAAAAGCATTCTCTCATAATAAATAAACCTTGACAAAAAGAACCAGGTGTAAAATGTCAGAAATCAAAGCAAAAGCCACTTAATTGTCTGCGTTTGGAGCACAGAGAGAGAGAAGCACATTAGATCTCTCTAATGGAGGAAATTAATTATATTTCAATAATCCTTTGTCCAATGACCCAAAACAACTAACGGTCTCCTCCATCCACACTGTGGACTCGATATTGGCAGTCGATAGCCTGGGATGCGGGGAGCAAAGAGCTTTTCAACCTTAAAGGAACAACAACGCCGACAGTCTTCTCCAGGGTCAGGCAAGAGAAGAGAGGAAATTGGTATCTTATCTTCTTATGTGACTCTGGAGAAGACGGCAAGCGCATTTCCCACGTGTTCCTTTGACCAAATTATCATATCACAATATTTTTCTTCGTTTTTTAATCCGGTACAAATTATAATGTCACATGACATAATATTTGTATGTCGTTATCTTGTATAATACACTTCTCATGGTTCAAAATCCAAGGAACATATTTTTTTTAATTATATATAGGCCTATATAATATGCATTTTATTATTCATTTGTACATTCATTTTGTTTTTTTGTGTTGTCAAAGCACTCCGGGCTGCTTTATATTGCATGAAGGGTGCTTTATAAATAAAGTTATTATTATTATTATTATTATTAGGGATGTCCGATATTATCGGCCGATATCGGCATTAAAATGTGATATTGGAAAATATCGGTATCGGTTTAAAAAAAATCATTTTTTTTTATTTTTATTTTTTTATTGCATTTCTATAACCTTTATTTACCCAGGCAAGCAAGTAAGAACAAATTCAGATTTTATTTATTGTCAAAAGTATGCATAATGTGTTAATTCCACAACAAGAGATATGTAATGTTAATTACCTGAAATTATTCCATTTTTGGGGGGGAAACCCTGCATATATCGGTATCGGAAATTAAGAGTTGGACAATATCGGTATATCGGTATCGGTAAAAAAGCCAATATCGAGCATCCCTGATTATTATTATAATATTTATAAATAATCTAAGTAAAAAATCCATACTTTTGCATGGATCCATGACAGATCTGCTATAGCTTTCATACTTCAGTCCGTCCCCCAGCCTCAAGAACACAGCCCCTCTCAGTATGCGGCAGACCAGCAGATATAATGCTTTTTCTTCGCTGCCAAAACCAATGGTCGCTCTGCCAGAGAGAGATATTTGGAGGCACAGTATGCAAAGCAAACAGCAACTCACTGTCGGGGGGAGAGAATGCAAGGTCAACCCAGCCAAGTGTAAGTGACTTCTCCTGTCAGCTCAGACACGCACGCACACACACACACGCGCGCACACACACGCACACGCGCACGCACACACACACACACACACACACACACTGACAGATTGGTATATAGATCACTGTGTCTTGGTGTCTACAGCGCCTGCCCAGCCCCCACTAAGCCTTCAAACCACTAATTGATCGAGCGTAGATGTTCACGAGCACAAACATGCACACACGCACACACACGTACGCAAGCACACACACACACACACACACACAAACACGTACACAAGCACACACACACACACGTACAAACACACACACACACACACACACACACACACACACACGTACGCAAGCACACACACACACACACACACATACACAAACACACACACACACGCTTGGGCCAACTACACACACTCCCCTCCCATATATTAGTAGCTAATTGATCCCAGCGTAATCTGCTCATGATGGTTCGGTTGAGTGACAGTTAATCTAGTTAGATGCCAGTGTGTACACACACACACACACACACACACACACACACACACACACACACACACACACCCCGCAGGGACCTGATCCCGGGTCAGATTATAGTGCTGAAGTCGAGCCACGCCACCAGGGAGCCAGAGGTAAAAGGCTGGTCTGAGGTCTGTAGCTTTTTATAGAGCGGATTGCTTCCGTTACGCTGTCTCTCTCCTGAGTTGGCCTCGTAATGCTGTGCAGTGCAGTCGTGACATCACGGAGGAGACTGTTTTTTTTTTTTATTACTCTTTGGCTTTCAAATACAAGATTCAAGATGATATCCTGTCTGCCACTCGGTCATAAATAGATTCAGGTCAGGCTGCCTGTTAAACTACCTAGCTGCAGGAGAGTAGGGCTGGGAATCACCAGAACCACGATACGATATTATCACGATACGTAAGTCATGATACGATATTATCACAATACGTAAGTCATGATACGATATTATCACAATACGTAAGTCATGATACGATATTATCACAATACGTAAGTCATGATACGATATTATCACAATACGTAAGTCATGATACGATATTATCACAATACGTAAGTCATGATACGATATTATCACAATACGTAAGTCATGATACGATATTATCACGAAACTTAAGTCATGATACGATATTATCACGAAACTTAAGTCACGATACGATATTATCACAATACGTAAGTCATGATACGATATTATCACAATACGTAAGTCATGATACGATATTATCACGAAACTTAAGTCATGATACGATATTATCACAATACTTAAGTCATGATACGATATTATCACGAAACTTAAGTCACGATACGATATTATCACAATACTTAAGTCACGATACGATATTATCACAATACTTAAGTCATGCTACGATATTATCACAATACGTAAGTCACGATACGATATTATCACGATACTTAAGTCATGATACGATATTATCACAATACTTAAGTCATGATACGATATTATCACGAAACTTAAGTCACGATACGATATTATCACAATACTTAAGTCACGATACGATATTATCACGATACTTAAGCCACGATACGATATTATCACGAAACTTAAGTCACAATACGATATTATCACAATACTTAAGTCATGATACAATATTATCACAATACTTAGGTCATGATATGATATTATCACAATACTTAAGTCACAAGAAGATATTATCACAATACTTAAGTATTGTGATATTGTATTGTGACTTAAGTATTGTGATAGTATCGTATCATATTTCCTTTTTTCAATTGCAAATCATGTCCCCAAAGGAAAACATCTGTTTTATCTAAAAGTCTGTTCATCTTCACTCCAATCATTTGTATTGCCGCAAAAAGTAGATTGATACTTCACGTTTCTGTATTGATACAATATCACCACAAAAAATCATGCAATTTTACATTTACATTTAGTCATTTAGCTGACACTTTTATCCAAAGCGACTTACAAGTTCTGTACGACAAGACAGCAAGAAGGGTACAACTCTATCAGCTGAGTAACAATGTTTATCAAAGTGTTGCGTGTTACAGTGTAGGTTAGTTTATTAGGACAAGTGCATGACAGTAAGGTTAGTCAGGGTTAGATTTATCTTTTATTTTTTATTTTTTATTATCATTTCAGATAATGGTTGAAGAAGTGAGTCTTTAGTCGACGGCGAAAGATTGGACGGGTTTCGGCTGTCCTAACTGGGGTGGGTAGTTCATTCCACCATTGTGGGGCAAGGACTGAGAATAGGCGGCTTCTCCTTGATGACCCTCCCGGGGCTTGGATAGGAGTAGGTCTGAGGCGGCCAGAAGATGCAGAGCGTAGGGGTCTTGAGGGTGTGTAGTTAGAGACCATGGACCGGAGGTAGGCGGGAGCGGTTCCCTTTGCCGCACGGTATGCTAGGTCGAGGGCCTTGAAGCGGATACGTGCAGCAATGGGGAGCCAGTGCAGGCCCCTAAGAATCCCTATGCAATACTTAGCCGTATCGCTTGTTTTTTTCCCGCCCACCCCTACAGAGAGAGGTCACAGAGAGGTCACAGAGAGGTCAGTAAGCCCCTGAAAGTTTAGCACAGCTAGTTCTTGTTGCTCCAGCGTTGTCTCTGCAGTGCAGCACTGTCAGCAGGGCGACATGGATCCGGTTGCAAAACCACAAATTACTTCATCAATCTTGGCCACACTTTGGATTCGAGCCATCTGAGGCAATTAAATCGTTAATCGCAAGACGATCACCGTGATCAGACAACGTCATGTTCACAGCAGCCCTGTGCGTCAATAGCTCAGCCACGTATGTGATAACACTGATAGATAGAGAGAGTTGATTTACATGTCCTTGTTTATGCATTATTGACTCTCTCTCTCTCCCTCTCTCTCTCTCTCTCTCTCTCTCTCTCTCTCTCTCTTTCTCTCTCTCCCTGTCTATCTGTCTCTCTCTCTCTCTCCCTGTCTATCTGTCTATCTCTCTCTGTCTGTCTATCTGTCTATTTCTCTCTGTCTGTCTATCTGTCTGTCTCTCTCTCCCTGTCTATCTGTCTCTCTCTCTCTCTCCCTGTCTATCTGTCTATCTCTCTCTGTCTGTCTATCTGTCTATTTCTCTCTGTCTGTCTATCTGTCTGTCTCTCTCTCCCTGTCTCTCTCTCTCTCTCTCTCTCTCTCTCTCTCTCTCTTCTCTCTCTCTCTCTCTCTCTCCCTCTCTCTCTCTATCCCTCTCCCTGTATCTGTCTCTCTCTCCTGTATCTGTCTCTCTCTCCCTGTCTATCTGTCTATCTCTCTCCCTGTCTCTCTCTCTCTCTCTCTCTCTCTCTCTCTCTCTCTCTCTCTCTCTCTCTCTCTCTCTCTCTCTCTCTCTCTCTCTCTCCTTCCTCAAACAACAGCATGACTTACAATAAAGGTTCATCATCATTTATTTTAAGCGAGGATCTTCCGTGCGATGATTCTCGAGGCTGCAAATGTAATCCGTGGTTATCTCTGAGGTTATAAATTCCCCAGATACTCTGACGGCGAGTCTAAAGCCACACGTTGTCAGGACGTCGAGCGCTGAAAATACCCCAGCGGTGTCGTGACGACGAGGTGCCTATTGTCACGGAAACGCTGTGCTTTATGACGCTGAACCAAACACAGCTGGAATCTGTTGGCCGGGGTGGGGGGGGGGGGGGGGGGGGGATGCATCTGGTCACAGTCATGCAGCTAATGCGTAGCTACAAGCTAGTTTGTGTAGAATGCGTTCCACGTGTCGTCCAATGGGGGAGCTGCTAGTGACGTCATGTGACAACAACGCACCTCTCGCAGGCGTGATTCTTCCGCGGTCGGAGGCAGCCAGCTGTGACGCGGACGCCCTCCTCTAGCTGCTTCCGTCCCGCCGTTGACACCGCTAACGTCGGTACCGGCGATGATCTTCTTCTGCCTATTCCCTCAGTGGCACGCTGGGATCATCAGCGCCCTCTTGTGCCAGGAAGTGGGATAACGTAAAGACAAATTTTATAGGTGCGAATGAGGCTGCCGGGGGCGATTCGTGTGACGATGAGGACTTCTAAACTAGACGTTTTTGCGGTTTTGGAATATGCTCGGTGCATGTTTCTCAAAATACTATGAATATGGTGAGCCTTAGTTGTCGTTGTTTATTAGAAATATTTCTTCCTGACACCCCCACCCCCGCTAGCGCAGTAGCTAACCAGTGCCTATTGACCGAGCCGCGTCACATGATCAGGTCTGTGTTGACAACAATGTTGCTTACCGAATCATTGATCACAGCAGCTGGCGGGTTTCCCTGTTGATGTTACACTGTTTTTTATATACGTAACTATTCTACTACGCACTCAAGAGTGTAGCACTTGACACTGCTTGACGAGCAATATCACTGACTTGTACAGAACTTGTAAGTCGCTTCGGATAAAAGCGTCAGCTAAATGACTAAATGGATATTTTGTGTATTCTCCCATTGACCGCACTTCATTCTGCACTCATTGTGCTTCAAGCGCCCCCTGCTGCGAAGGTAGAGTTTATCCTCTTCTCTTTACACCTTCGATACCACACTGGCAACCAGCTAACGTTAGCTAGCTAGCTAGCAGCGTCTCGACTACGAAAGTTCGGCCGTTCAAATTCGGGCGTCATAGCAACATGGGGGAGGGGGTGGGGGGGTGGGGGGGGGGTTACAGGTATGGCCAGGGTAATGGAAGAAAGACATAAATGTAGACAATACAATTTTATCTAAATATACCATTTATTTTTATAAATATACAGTGTAAACAATATAATTAACTCTGAATATAAGAATATGAGAAAGTAAACAGTGTAATCAAAGGTGCAGATGAGGGTCTGTATGCCCCATCGGTTTAATATACTGTATGTTACAATAAATATAAGCAATAAATAATTTTAATCTGAATATATACTATCAAGGTCAAGGTCAAGTTTATTGATATGTCCCAAACTGGGCAATTCATGTTACAGCAGATAAATATGAGCTCCAAAAAATACAGCAACATACATAACAAGAAGAACACAGACAGACATGAGTAAGAGTAAAAGTAAACAGTATACACAAGGTGCAGTATACACAAGGTGCCCTAACTGGCATTATATATATCATACTTGTTGTCCGTGCATGTTTTAGTGGTTAAGAGTCAGACACGCTTAGTGGTCTTTCTAATATGACATTCCTAATATGTCCCCTGTTTGTCCTGGAATGTCTGGATGTCCTTCCTTGTATGTCCTTGAAAATGCCCTACAAGCTTCCATACTGCCGTCCTAATGAACCTACAGATCAGGTCCATTAGTGGTGTGTAGTGGAATCCAGTCCTGAGTCTAGTGGCATTGAGCCTGCTGGTGACAGCCTCCATACAGCCATGATGCAGGAGACGTGCCGACTGTACTGTACATGTACTGTAGAGAGAGAGAGAGACAGAGAGAGAGAGAGACATGGAGAGAGACATGGAGAGGGAGAGACAGATATATGGGGAGAGAGAGAGAGACAGAGATAAAGAGAGAGAGACAGATATACAGAGCGAGAGACAGAGGCAGGGAGAGAGAGATACAGATAGACAGGCAGAGAGAGAGACAGACAGGGAGAGAGATATACAGGAGAGAGGGAGAGACAGATAGACAGGGAGAGAGCGAGAGACAGAGATACAGGGAGAGAGCGAGAGACAGAGATACAGGGATATAGAGAGAGACAGATAGACAAGGAGGGAGAGATGAAGGAGAGAGACAGAGATGAAGGAGAGAGACAGAGATGAAGGAGAGACAGAATGAAGGAGAGAGACAGAGATGAAGGAGAGAGAGATAAAGGAGAGAGACAGAGATGAAGGATATAGACAGATATGGGGGAGAGAGAGAGAGATGAAGGAGAGAGACAGATGAAGGAGAGAGAGAGATGAAGGAGAGAGAGATGGGGGAGGAGAGAGATGAAGGAGAGAGAGTTGGGGAGAGAGAGAGAGATGAAGGAGAGAGACAGATGAAGGAGAGAGGAGATGAAGGAGAGAGAGATGGGGGAGAGAGAGATGACTATGGAACAATGAAATGATAACCTCTCCGCCACCCTGATAATATCCCATTCCAAACGTTGTGCTTTCCCAAAGGAAAGTGTTCACGTGGAAGATATACTGTACATGCAGTGCACACACACACACACACACACACACACACACACACACACACACACACACACACACACACACACGCACACGTGCACACACGCACACACACAAAAAACAATCACAACAGAATCCACTCCACTGAAAGAGGTCATTCCTGTGATCCTGGGGCGGTTCAATCGACGTGTGGTCGTGAAAGAAAGATGAAGAAAACCGTTAATGACAAACACACCGAGGCTTCTATCCTAAATGTCATATAGGTTTGGAAGATATAGATGGAATATCTGCCGTATTATGTATTAAATATTTGTCTATCTGTATGAAAATAACCCACGTTCATGTCAGCATTTTTTTTATTTCCTAATGCCTTCTTACATGGAAAGGAAAGTTGTGATGTCATCAGGAGGCAGAGCCTGGAACTGCTTGGCAGACCGTGCATGTTTGTTTTCGCTTCTCGTGTCAAAAGCGACTCGGGTCGAACGCTCGCTCATGATTGGCTGCGGAGGTGGGCATTATTTTGAGTGAAAAATTTACAAATATAGCCAGAACTGTCCCAAGATTATAGGAATGCCGTTTCAGTTCTATTTTGGGCTGGTGTGTCGACGACCACTGTGGACTCACTCTGCCAGATGCAAACCGCAGACACTCTGCAGCCGTTACCAGCCAGGAGTGAGGCTTGTGGTCTGAATGGGGATCCCATACTTTACTGTAGGCCTGTTCTCCTCTCTGTTCTCCTCTCTGTTCTTCTGTGCTATGATCTGGCCTACTGGTCTCGTGACATACTACTAGTCTGGCTGGGCTGGCTGTAGCCCTCTGGGTTTTGGTAGGTTATTAATATTCATACTGGATCCCACAGTGACTTACAAAGGCAAAGTATAGTTCAAGTTCAAGTTAAAGTTTCTTTATTAGTTGTCATACAAAAAGCAGAATACTTTTGAAATGCTTTTTTTCTGTTTTGCTCCTGAGAGTGTGCTAGATAAAAATAGAGTGGGTGTAAGTGGGTGCTACAGTGAGTTGTTTATTTTAAGTGAGTGTGTACGTGTGGATGTGTGTGCTGTGAGTGTGATTTGATGGTTTGTTACATAGTGTTATTGTCGTTGAGCATCCTGATGGCCTGGGGATAGAAGCTCCTTCTGAGTCTCTCTGTGCTGGCCAGTCAGACTGGGAAAAACTGGAACAAAAGCCTAGCTTCCTTCTGTTAGACTGGGAAAAACAGAACAAAAGCCTAGCTACCTTCTATTACACTGGGAAAAACCAGAACAAAAGCCTAGCTTCCTTCTATTACACTGGGAAAACCAGAACAAAAGCCTAGCTTCCTTCTATTACACTGGGAAAAACCAGAACAAAAGCCTAGCTTCCTTCTATTACACTGGGAAAAACCAGAACAAAAGCCTAGCTTCCTTCTATTACACTGGGAAAAAACAGAACAAAAGCCTAGCTTCCTTCTATTACACTGGGAAAACCAGAACAAAAGCCTAGCTTCCTTCTATTACACTGGGAAAAAACAGAACAAAAGCCTAGCTTCCTTCCGTTAGACTGAGAAAAACCAGAACAAAAGCCTAGCTTCCTTCTATTTTGACCAGCTAATGCAAATTCGACCCTATTCAGTTTGAGTTCAGGAGCCAGATGGTCAAACGGTTCACAGGCGACACGACAACACCATAAGTAAGGTGTCATAGATATCAAAATATCAATAAAGGAATATCTTATCTTAGACTTGTATGACATTTTAGACACAAGTGTCAGTTGCTACGTGGCAACATTGTTACTTTAGCGTTTTCGTCATCAAGGTATATATTGTATTTCTATGGCATTATGAGTGGAGGTGTGTGTTCCTGTTGGCTGCACTCTGGGCCTTAATGTGACGAGGATCTAACTGTGTGACAGGCTGTTTGGTGGGGCGGCCAGGGCCGACTGACCTCGGTGTGTCTCTGTGGGTTTAACTTGAAGGATTCCAGTCACTAAAAAAATGGGGGGCGTAGCGTTCAAACGTGTTTGTTGGAGGAAGGTGAATGTAAAGGTGCTACGGGTCAAATGTGTATGTAAAGCTACAGAGCTTTTAGAAAGGTTTGGAATTAAAGTTCAGCCGTTCAAATTCGGGGCGTCATAGCAGCATGGGGGAGGGGAGGTACAGGTATGGACAGGGTAATAGATGAAAGCCATAAATATAGACAATCAAATTTGATCTGAACATAATTTTCTTTTTTAATATACAGTGTAAACAATATAATTAACTCTGAATATCAGAATATGAGAAAGTAAACTGTGTGTAATCAAAGGTGCAGATGAGGGTCTGTATGCCCTATCGGTTATATTATACGATTACAATAAATATAGGCAATACGAATTAGAACCTGAAAATATATTTATTGTTTATTGTTATTTGCACTTACAAACATACATTCTGGAATAAAATAAGTAAAAAGAAGAACAGTTAAAATGTGCAGGAAATGTCGACCTCCCCTCTTAAACCTATATAGGATAACTACACAGAACCCCCCCCCCCCCACACACACATAATGCACAAACACACATGCGCATATCCCTCTCTCATACACACAGATACATACAATACAGCATTATACAACAATTATAATGTTGGGGGAAAAAAGGACTACTCACAAATACACATGGATACTAAAGACTACAGTATCTGTAGTTCTTTTTTAAGCTTGCTTTTAAATGTATTTACTATGAGTAAATAAAGTAAACTAAACAGTATACACAGGTGCAAGTACGCACAAGGTGGTACCCTAACTGGCATGATATGCGTCATACGTTATCCGCTGTAGTCCGTGCAGGTTAGGTGGTTAAGAGTCAGACACACACTCAGTGATCACACGTTCCTATAGCATCTCGTGGCTGAATGTTAACTTATCTATAGCGCATGAGAAAAACATTGTAGGCAAAAACACCAACATAAAACTGGTTGAGATCAAGTGGCAAACGTTGGCTTTTCCTTCTGCAGAATGAATCTTCCTTAAAGGTCGTCTCGTTCCATCTAATACCCCCCCCCCCCCCCCCCCACATGACCTTTCAGGCGGGGTGACCGGGCTCAGTTTGTCTTGTTAGGAGGATTAGCATCTCGTGTGTCTCTCGTCCTTCTCCGCTTCCCTGGGGACAGAGGGACACTCCTAGTATATTAGGACACATCACTACCCAACCAGTCCACAATGACACATACACACACACACACATCACTACCCAACCAGTCCACACAATGACACATACACACACACACACACACACATCACTACCCAACCAGTCCACAATGACACATACACACACACACACACATCACTACCCAACCAGTCCACAATGACACATACACACACACACACACATCACTACCCAACCAGTCCACAAGGACACATACACACACACACACATCACTACCCAACCAGTCCACAAGGACACACACACACACACACATCACTACCCAACCAGTCCACAAGGACACACACACACACACACATCACTACCCAACCAGTCCACAAGGACACACACACACATACACACACATCACTACCCAACCAGTCCACAAGGACACATACACACACGCACGCACACACACATACACACACACACGCACGCACGCACGCACACACACACACACACACACACACACACACACACACACACACACACACACACACACACACACACCTGGGACACATAGACACATATATATAATATATAAACCAGACTGGTGTAAACTGGTTCAGGAAAGTGTCGGTTGGCAACTAAACGGGCCGGTTTGAATAGTTTGAAACTGTGTGGCCAGGGGGGAGCTGGTGGAATGCTTGGAATATTTTTGGGAACATTGCGTTGCCAGGGAGATCGAATCTCAGCTTGATGTTATCAGTTACGGGGGAGTAAACACAATTACAAGACTATTGTCTTCTTCGACGGCTATTGTCACTGTTCAGTGAACTCTGGGCAGAGAGGGGCCCAAAATGGCTCCCAGGCTTGTCGTCCTGTTGTTCCTACGTGACAAGTGTACTGCGCTACGTTCTTTAAAACACTGTGTCGTAGTGACACACAGTGTCCCTGACTAAACACATTTACCTTGGAAACCACACACCGCTGCTTTTTTTTGTATCCACTTTTTTCTCCTTATTTTCAATTTTTCTCCCATCCCAATTTTCGTATTATCCAATTCTTCCCTCCCCTGTCTTGAACGTTGCTAGACTATGCCTCCCACTGGTCGGCTGTAGTGAGGATAGAAGCCTTGCATCACGTGTCCCCTCCGGTACACGAGGAGGCAGCCTGTCGCATCTTTTCACAGCAGCAGCTCGAACTCTCAGTGGTGAGGAGTAACGCGTGGGAGGCTCACGCTGCCCCCGTTACTTCCTGTTTCCGCCGCACCGGTGTCACCCAACCGACCTGTAGGAGTCGCTGTCCACAACGTCCAATCCCCACCCACCGGCTTTCCCACCCTCTAAC
>NC_140171.1:14085923-14158423 GCF_963971535.1 Notolepis coatsorum
AGGGAGGTAGAGAGGGTAGAGAAAGAGTGGGATGGGAGAGAGACTGGCTGTGTGTAAGAGAGAAAGCAAGAGAGAGAGAGTGAGAGAGAGCAAGAAAGAGAGAGAGATAGAGAGACAGGTAAATAAAAAGAGGGTGGAGGGAGGGAGAGAGAGTTAGAGCGGGGCTGTGAGAAAGAGAGAGGGATGTAGAGCGGGCGGGGGGGTGGGAGGGAGAGAGGGGTAGAGGGGGGTGAGAGAGAGAGAGAAAGAGAGGGGGAGGGATACAAATGCAGGTTAGGAGTTGGATGGAGGTCTTGTCTCTCTGACCTTGATTAGTCAAGTCTCTTCACAGCTCTGTGGTCCTGTTCTTAAGCTTTGTGGGGGGGGGGTGGGGGGGGGGGGGGGGCTGTGTGGGGGGGGGGCGGTCAGGAGGGGGGCTTGGGAGGGGGGGGGGTGTGCTGTGGGGGTGGGTGATGAATAACAAAGGCTGGTCGGGTTGAGGAAGTGAGGAAGACGAGAGGTGAGGTGAGACAAAGAGGAAGGTATCAGGCGGGGGGGGGGGGGGGGGGGGGGGAGATGCTGCAGTCGGATAAAATAACATATTAAAGTACACATTAAATAACATATGATATCATTGTGCTGAATACACACCCATTTCCACAGCTTGACTCTTGCTACAACCTGCCTCCACCACAAACAACCTGCCTCTACCACTCCAGCCTATACATGTCAAATTTAGGCTGTGTATCATTCATATGTATAAGGGATTCATCAGATAATATACTTTAGAAACCAAATCTAATTTGTAGGGACTGGAGAGACGTGAGCATTTTTCAAAGATTAGTTTCTGACGCTCACGATAAGCATCTCGCTTTAGACTGTTTCCCGCTCTATAAAGCTGATCTTGTTTTCAGAACATCACGCAAATATTAGATTAGAATAGATTAGATTAAACATTATAAAATCGTATGGGCGGCCTACACATTAGTCTATACTAGGCTGCGTGAGAAGAACACACGTGCTGCTGCCAAGGTCGTTTGGTGCAAGGTCTGCTGTTCTGGTGTTAACCCTTTCATTACCACACTACAGAAGGATAACCCTTTACTATCACATGTCTGTAGTGTGATAGTAAAGGGTTAATCTCCTGCAGTGTGGTAGTGAAAGGGTTGACCCTTTGTCGTGTGGCAGTGAAAGGGTCAACCTTCTGTATTGTGGCAGTGCAAGGGGATTTTAAGTGTTATTCGAGAAATATGAGCTTATAAAAATCTCCGCACATTGCATCGGAAACCGGATGATTTAGACGTGAGGACAGAGAGCCGTCATGAAATCGTTGTAGTCCTAAGAAAGAGGAGACCCAGGGCTTTCGATGGACGTCTACATTTCATTAAACTACACTACCCAGCTCACACCAGCCGCGCCACCCACAAAGGGAGGCCAACCATTTTTTTCTTACAAATATTGACGTGAATGTCGTGTTTATATCTCACGCATCGAACAGACCTCAACGCTATTGCCATAAAACGCAACGTATATTGTTTCTTTACCTTTCTGTGAACCGCGTCTCAATCCGGTAAAAATGGCGGCGCTATGGACATTATACAAAAGTAATTGTACTTGGGCGGCTAGGTGGTGCAGTGGGCAAGGCACTCACCACCAATTCTGGAGACGCTGGGTTCGAGCTTGTTTTCAGTTTGGCTGGTCGTCCGTACTAATACAATTGGCAGTATTAGGGGGAGTGAAAACTGAGGAGTGGGGATCGGACGTTGTGGACAGCGACTCCTACAGGTCGGTTGGTGCGCCTGCGCAGTAGAATCAAGAAGCGATGGGGGCGGCGCCCCTCCAAAGTGCAGACCCCTGATGCTGAAAGATCGAGCCGCGCAGGTGAAAAGATGCGACGGCTGCTACCTCGAGTATCGGAGGGGACTTGTGCTATGTATGACTTAGTCCACATTGCCACAGTCCATCATGATATTCTAGATTCATATTGCATGTGTCTGGATGACAAAATTCAGTACAGTATCTACAAAAAACCCTGTAAATCATCTGCCCTTTATCCATTTGCTTAGATTTTTAGTACACTTGATCTCAAGAAGGTGCTGAATGAGCTCATCTTTTAACTTTTGGTCAATGTTAGCATGGTGTTATTCACCGTCAAAGATGGAAAATAAAACTAATAATAATAATAATTGATATTCTCCTTTGGTTCATTACAATTTACTCAAGCATAGTAACAGACACAATACTTCATAATTGGGAATACATTCCCTGAGGTCCATAGATGTCCATAGAGGTTAAACCAGTATCGTTTGTGTCCATGTATCGGACAGTGCCCTACTGAACCAGTTTAGACCAGTTTAAACCGGCCTACTTCATATCCATGTGTGTCCCCCAGGTATCAGAGAGTGCCCTGGCTTTGAACCAGACGGTGGAGGAGGGTCTGATCCAACTGGAGACGGCCTACCAGGAGCAGACGGACTACGTGTCCATCGTCCAGAAGCTGCAGGGTCAGCTGGACGAGCTGGTGAGGCTCATGGTGGACGTCCCCTACTGGTCCAACACCGACATCTCCCTGGAGGACCTGGCCCGCAAGACGGAGGCCTTCGACTGGTACAGGTGAGCGGAACAGGGGGCGGCGCGGTGACTCTGCGGGCAGCGGTGGCCGAAAGGTGTACTGGGCAGCTACAATTTTATTTTTATTTCTTTCATGTTTTACATATATAGTTTTTGTTTTTTGTTTTGCATATATTTGTTTTGTAAGGTTTTAAATTAGTACACTCATTTGAGTAGTGGAAAAGGGGTAGGATTAAATAAGTGTATACTTCTTCCTACTCCTTTTCGAACATGTAAATTTAGTTATGTTTTGCTTTTATTTATTTATTTATTTATTTATTTATTTATTTATTTATTTATTTATTTATTTATTTATTTATTTATTTATTTATTTATTTATTTATTTGTTCATTTAATTTCTTGAAATCAATGATTTGTTTTGATTTTATATTGTTTGTATTTATTTATTTACATGTTCGAAATAAAGATTTCAAATCAAATCAAATAAAGGTAAATAAAACAGTTCAAGGGCGCGGTGACCTAAAGGTTCGGTGCCGGGAAGTCGGTGTACTGGGCAGCTCCTAGTGGTCAACAGTGTCAGACTGTGGTTGTACTGGGCAGCTCTTAGTGATCAACAGTGTCAGACTGTGGTTGTACTCGGCAGCTCTTAGTGATCAACAGTGTCAGACTGTGGTTGTACTCGGCAGCTCCTAGTGGTCAACAGTGTCAGACTGTGGTTGTACTGGGCAGCTCCTACTGGTCAACAGTGTCGGACTGTGGTTGTATTGGGCAGCTCCTAGTGGTCAACAGTGTCAGACTGTGGTTGTACTGGGCAGCTCCTAGTGGTCAACAGTGTCAGACTGTGGTTGTACTGGGCAGCTCCTAGTGGTCAACAGTGTCAGACTGTGGTTGTACTGGGCAGCTCCTAGTGGTCAACAGTGTCATACTGTGGTTGTACTGGGCAGCTCCTAGTGGTCAACAGTGTCAGACTGTGGTTGTACTGGGCAGCTCCTAGTGGTCAACAGTGTCAGACTGTGGTTGTACTGGGCAGCTCCTAGTGGTCAACAGTGTCAGACTGTGGTTGTACTGGCAGATCCTAGTGGTCAACAGTGTCAGACTGTGGTTGTACTGGGCAGCTCCTAGTGGTCAACAGTGTCAGACTGTGGTTGTACTGGGCAGCTCCTAGTGGTCAACAGTGTCAGACTGTGGTTGTACTGGGCAGCTCCTAGTGGTCAACAGTGTCAGACTGTGGTTGTACTGGCAGATCCTAGTGGTCAACAGTGTCAGACTGTGGTTGTACTGGGCAGCTCCTAGTGGTCAACAGTGTCAGACTGTGGTTGTACTGGGCAGCTCCTAGTGGTCAACAGTGTCGGACTGTGGTTGTACTGGGCAGCTCCCAGGCTGTGAAGCAGGGTCTTGCTGAAAAGAAGCATCCGTGCTCAGAGAACCTACCCTGAGTAAACAAAGGTAAATAAAACAGTTCAAGACAGAGATCTTGGACTGGTACAGGTCAATAATAATACAACTCCTGTATAAATACAGCTTATTGGTGTAAATTGACTCATTGAAGTGGGAACACCCTTGGTATGCAATTCAATTAAATGTAATTCAATTGGATTATTTCCAACTGGTGGGTCAGATACGAGCTCATACACAGGACCAGTGTACAACATGGTCTCTCCAGAATTAAATATCCATCTTCTACAAAATGATTACTGGCATGAAAGATTTACGAGAATCACCACAAGTATTATTAAAGCTATTATAGCTAATTAAAACTTTGAAATAAAAACCTTCATACATTTCAATAGTTTCTACATTTGTGTGTGGATGTGGTCTGTGGTCGATGCTTGGCTGAGGCATTTTTCACATGTTTGTGTATAACGTGTAGTGTTGTTGTGTTGTTGTGTATAATGTGTGGTGTTGTGTTGTGTTTAACACAATAGCTGCCATGCAATATCAGCATCCTATAGTAGCTACCGCCAGCACTGTAAACGGTGGGAGTCAATCACCTTGTTTGTAGGGCTATAACTATTTAAATATTATAGCTATATCTGCAATACTATGGCCCATTCGACATCGGGTATCTATCGTTCAAGATGTGGGAAAGTAATATTTTTTCCATTCATACATTGTCGTTTTATACCGTGGTGAATATAAGTATAGTTTTAGAGTGGTCTAGGATAATTCCTATAACGCTAGTAATAGGCCGCGATGCATATTATACTAAATCCATTGGCATTTCGTCCCTATACACGCTACAATAAAAAATTCAAATGCATATGATCGGTATATATTATGTTCCATCATGCATGCAAGAAATGGGGGGGGGGGTCGTTTCTGATTAATTGATTGTCAATAACGGCATTCGTTAGTACAGCAGCATACGTTGATCAGATCGTTTGCAATTAAAGAAATGGACAATCAAGCTGGAATTAACGTTAGATTGCTCTTACCTCTTGCCGATGAGACTGCAGAAAGAATATTCCAATTATTTGATTACCATCTGCTAGATCCTATTTCCGTTTGGCCGACGCCATAAGCTCCAAAAGCATATTGATTCCTGCATCTCGAAGGCGATTCAATGCACTCGAGTCTTTATCTGGATCCACGTTACAAGAAAACTCTGCCCGGACGACATTCACTGACGCACAGAGCCATGCTTCCTGCAGAAAGTAAGTGCAACATCGGCCGAATACCACAAGGCGGCGGTATCAGGCCGTTGCGATCTCAGGCAGAGTGCCAGATTTTCCCAGAGCCTTGCTGGATGAATTATGAATGGAAATAGCGAATAAAAGAAATAACCATCATAACAACGAGTTTACTCGTTGGCGGGCTATAACGAGTATACTTGTCATTGGGCAGAAACGGTTAACGTGTTGTGTTGTTGTGTATAACATGTTGTGTTGTTGTGTATAACGTGTTGTGTATAATGTGTTGTTGTTCCTGCAGGTGGCTGGGTTACCTGGGTCTGCTGCTGTTTGATGTGCTCATCTGCCTGCTGGTGCTGTTCGGACTCATACGCAACTCCAGAGGCACTCTGATAGGGTAGGTCGGGTCACATGACACCTCGGAAACCATTCTGATAGGGTAACGTCAGGTCACATGACACCTCGGAAACCATTCTGATAGGGTAGGTCAGGTCACATGACACCTCGGAAACCATTCTGATTGGTAGGTCAGGTCACATGACCCCTCGGAAACCATTCTGATAGGGTAGGTCAGGTCACATGACACCTCGGAAACCATTCTGATAGGGTAGGTCAGGTCACATGACACCTCGGAAACCATTCTGATAGGGTAGGTCAGGTCACATGAGACCCGGGAAACCATTCTGATTGGGTAGGTCGGGTCACATGACACCTCGGAAACCATTCTGATAGGGTAGGTCAGGTCACATGAGACCCGGGAAACCATTCTGATTGGGTAGGTCGGGTCACATGACACCTCGGAAACCATTCTGATTGGGTAGGTCAGGTCACATGAGACCCGGGAAAAAAACATACTGATTGGGTAGGTCAGGTCACATGACACCGGGGAGACCCTTCTGATTGGCTTGGTCATCTCACATGCAGGACAATGATTATTTATATAATGTAAAATAATCAGTATAATATGATATAATAACAATACAATACACCATCATATGATAATATATAGTATATAATAGTGTACAATGTCATATATTAATATTTAATATTTCATGTATGCATGGGTGCATGGGTGCTGGCATATGTGGGCTGTGTTGTTGAATCTCTCTCTCTCTCTCTCTCTCTCTCTCTCTCTCTCTCTCTCTCTCTCTCTCTCTCTCTCTCTCTCTCTCTCTCTCTCTCTCTCTCTCAGAGTGTGTCTCCTGGGCGTTCTGACGCTGGTGATCAGCTGGGGTACTCTCGGCATGGAGCTGGCCGCCGCTGCGGTAAGCGTAACCATGGCAACACAGCCAAGCTCCCTCTCGCTGTAATGACGTAATGTTCCCAGAGTCCTCTCCGCCGCTACAGCCGGCCGTCGCGCGTCTGAATTCCGTGCGCCGCTTGCCGATCGGCGGGGCCGCGTCGACGCACTGGATTTGAAAAGGGTTTAGTCGGCAGAATCTTCCCCGACGTGAACCCGTCGAGACCAACGAGAACAGCCTGACGTCAGACACACCGTCGGTACCGGACGGTATCAGGGCTGGCGATGCAGAGTATTCAGGCATCTTGGGGGCGACAGTGGCTCGGGAGGTAGAGCAGTCGTCTGGCAATCCGGAGGTTCCAGGTTCGATTCCCGCTCCTCCCGGGCAGCGTGTCGATGTGTCCTTGAGCAAGACACTTAACCCCTAATTGCTCCTGATGAGCAGGTTGGCACCTTGCATGTGGTTGCCTCTGCCGTCGGTGTGTGAATGTGTGAGTGAACGGGTCAAATGTGAGGAACAAATTTTTTGGATAAAACCGCTATATAAAAAAGCAGCCATTTACCATCTTGGTCACAGGTGGCTGTAATCAAATAGCAGTTGTTTATGTAATCAAATAGCAGTTGTTTATGTAATCAGATAGCAGGTGTTTATGTAATCAGATAGCAGGTGTTTATCATTAAATGACAACCGTGGCCAACAAGTTGTGGAACTGTGCCATATTGTATGGCAGAACACATGAGTCATGAGATTTCCATGACTATATCGATTATTATTACTGTATACTGTTACGTTTATTGTCTTATCAGGGATAGTGGGTTTCTTTTGTATTGTAAATTGTGATTTACAATTTCGTTAAAGGTGCTATAGATAAAATCTGTATGTAGAGTAATCTTTTATTCTTTTTTTATTTTTTTTTAAATACATCCACAGAGCTTTTAGAAAGGTGTGGAATGAAAGTATTGCTCCCCCCACCAAATAAAATGATTGTTTTATTAATTTGTCATTTAAAATCATTGTCATTGAATGTTGTTTACATGTTGCGTACAGGTATCCCCTCCCGACTTCCAATTTCCCCCACGTGGAATGCACCTGATTGGATAAACGACACGCTGGTGCTCTCTCTCTCTTGTGGCTGAATGTTATCTATAGCACCTTTTTAGTTTGTCTAAGTTAATACAAAAAAATGCCACAGTGTACATTACAGTAGATAGATTATGGGTCATACTTCCTGTTAGGTCGTTCCAGACACAAGCGCTGTGTGTTCCGGAGCGGGGGACTCACGTTGTGCTCGAGAGTAACCGTTGTGTTTTGCTTTCAGACGGCCAGCGACTTCTGCGCCTCCCCGGACACCTACATCACCAGGGTGACCAAGGAGAACGCGGTGATTAACCAAGGTAACGGGGGGACTGATGGGACGGTCGTCATGGCAGCCAAAAGATAGTTTGTTTACTAAAAATGTTTGACACATTATTGTTTGACACATATGTATTTTTTATTTGATTTTTATTACGGATCCCCATTAGCTGGTGCCATAGCAACCAGCTAGTCTTCCTGGGGTCCACACACAAAAAAACATACAAAAACAATTATTATTGCTAAACAAAATTATTAAAAGTCCATACTCAACACACAATGCATAATGAAACTAACAATTAAGATGGCTAAAATTACATGCAAGCAAAAAAACAAAACAAAATACTTTACAGTGTTAAATACAATTTAAGATATTTCTTTTAAGTGAATCTACTGTAAATGCAGCAGAGGTTTTGAGGCAGGTTATTCCAAAGAGTTAATGATCTAAAAAATAAAAGATCTCCTTAATTAAAGCATTGGTTTTTGGACCTGGTAATTCAAGCTGCCCATTACATGTTTACGTTTATCAGCTTACGAAGCCTCTACTGCCGGCATGAAAAACTCACGGGGAGCAACACGGGTGAGAAACGAGGCTCTTAACACTGACGTTTACCAAAACAGCTAACCGCTTCACAATGAATGACACGTTGACGATGCACTCAGACAGGCGGTTCAGTCAGGAGCACCCTCGTCACAATAGCGGCTAAACAGACTGCATTTATATAGCGGCTTTTATCCAAAGCGCTTTACAACTTCACATTCCCCCGTTCGCTCACACCTCCCTCCACACACCGACGGCGGAGGCGACCGACCGCGCAGGGCTCTCGACCTGCTCGTCTGGAGCAGTTAGGGGGTTAAGTGCCTCGCTAATTAAATTGTTTATCGTGACAAACGGTTACACGGTTGTATCATCTGGCGGTGGAGGCTCTGCTCTCGTTGATACTCTCTCAGTGCAGGTCGATGCGAGCCTGATGTGATGGATTTGGCTGAGAGAGCGCAAATAATACACCCCTCCCATGGGGACGTCCTGAGCAGAGGCTTAGAGACCACGTCCTCAGACGATGTGATGCTGACGCTGGAGACATGAAGCCAGCATGTAGAGAGCATATCTAGAGGATAAGATAGATGATGTGATATTGAGACATGAAGCCAGCATGTAGAGAACACATCTAGAGGATAAGATAGATGCTGTGATATTGAGACATGTAGAGAACATAACTAGATGATGCGATATTGAGACATACTGTATATGGAACATCTAGATGCTGTGATATTGAGACATGTAGAGAACATAACTAGATGATGCGATATTGAGACATACTGTATATGGAACATCTAGATGCTGTGATATTGAGACATGTAGAGAACATAACTAGATGATGCGATATTGAGACATACTGTATATGGAACATCTAGATGATGTGATATTGAGACATGAAGAGAACATAACTAGATGATGTGATATTGAGACATGTAGAGAACATAACTAGATGATGTGATATTGAGACATGTAGAGAACATAACTAGATGATGTGATATTGAAACATGTAGAGAACATAACTAGATGATGTGATATTGAGACATGAAGCCAGCATGAAGAGAACATATCTAGATGATGAAACAGATTGATGCAGGTGGAGGCAGGTGGAAGGAGGTTTAACCAACAGCACTGGTTGCAAGCAGTGGAAGAGTGCAAGTTCAAGTTTTGTTTTATTTGTCACATATGAGGAAAAGGAAAAAGAAGAAATACCACGTTGAGCCATGTTGACAGTTTTAACCTTGATTGGTGCTTATAATTGGTTGATTGGTGACTTCCGTGTCCTGCGTGAACATAACGCTGAAGCTACATTCAGTCAAGTGAGACGATGGAGATGAAACGCTAGAGATCCCTCTTGCAACTCTTTCATCTGCATCATTTCAGCTGTAATTAACACACGAGGGTACTGTGTCCTCCGATGACATCACTGGAGGACATATTCAGACTCATTCAAATCTCAATAACTGTTTTGGGATATGTTTGAGATTATGTGCGAAATAAATCAGCATAGTCTTGTTGGCTGATTAAAAGTAGTTGGATAGATGCTAGGCAGACAGACAGGCATGCAGGCAGGCAGGCAGACAGACAGACAGACAGACAGACAGACAGACAGGCAGGCAGACAGGCAGGCAGGCAGGCAGGCAGGCAGGCAGGCAGGCAGGCAGGCAGGCAGGCAGGCAGGCATACAGACAGGCAGGCAGGCAGGCAGGCAGGCAGGCAGGCAGGCAGGCAGACAGACAGACAGACAGACAGACAGACAGACAGACAGACAGACAGACAGACAGACAGACAGACAGACAGACAGGCAGGCAGGCAGGCAGGCAGGCAGGCAGGCAGGCAGACAGGCAGGCAGGCAGGCAGGCAGGCAGACAGGCAGGCAGACAGACAGACAGGCAGGCAGGCAGGCAGACAGACAGACAGACAGACAGACAGACAGACAGATAGGCAGGCAGACAGACAGACAGACAGACAGACAGACAGACAGACAGACAGACAGACAGACAGACAGACAGACAGACAGACAGACAGACAGACAGACAGACAGACAGACAGACAGACAGACAGACAGACAGACAGAACAGTTCCTCTGTCCCCTGGGTTTTCTATCTGACAGCCAAATCCTGACCCTGTTGTGATGCTGCTATTATAAGAAACTGTGTGTACGCGCATGTGTGTGGGTGTGTGCGCACATGTGTGTGTGTGTGTCCATGGGGGTTGTGATTGACATTTGGGTATCTATAAAAGCTCTCTCCATGTCTCTGTTGAATGTATGCATCAGCAGCCCTATTCTTCCTCGTGTGTGTGTGTGTGTGCGTGTGTGCGCGCGCGCGCGTGTGTGTGTGAGGGCAGGCATGTTGGTTCATATATCCATCCCAAATGCAGAATTATGACTCGGAGGCCATTTTTGCTTTTTCCAATTTAGATGATTATCTGGTTCTCTCTCCCTCCCATTATCTCTCTCTCTGTCTGTTCCATCCTCTTATCCTTTAGCTCTTTGTGTTCCTTTCTCTCCATCCTCCATTACCGCCTCCTTATCTCTCTATCTGTCTTTCTTCTAATGACTTCTATTCCTCATTCTGTTGTTTGTCATTCATTTTGCTCTCTATCTGTCTTCTGTCAGGCACAGACACACACAGACACACACACACACACACACACACACACACACACACACACACACACACACACACACACACACACACACACACATGCATAGTCAACGGAGACACGGAGAGAGCTTTTATAGATACAAAATGCACAGTAACACAAACCTGCTTTTAAACAAACATGGGTTTTAATAGAATACTTTGTAAATCAGGGAATATTTGAACAATAAAAGTGGATGAGTTTCCCTAGAGGCTCTGACCTCTGGCTGAATGAAGAAATCAAACTGCATGTTCATTACTTTCCCTTCCTCTTATCTTCATATTTCTTCTCCTGTATTTCTTTTTCCTTTCACTCTTAGTTACTTTCTCATAATACTTCCACACTTTCTTCTGTTTACCTTCACTGACACGACACATCCCATCCCACTGGAAATCTATTTCGCTACTACCTCTTAAGCCAGAGCCATATTTTCAGAAAATTCGCCTAAAAGTTGTCTGCTCCACTTCTACAAGGTCCATTTGCATGTCCTTGGTATCTAGGGACATCTATGGACCTCAGGGAATGTATTCACAGTGTCATAAATAGTGTGTCCGTTACTATGCTTGAGTAAATTGTAATGAACCAAAGGAGAATATAAATGATTATTAAAAAAATAATCCATCTTTGACGGTGAATTACACCATGCTAACATTGACCAAAAGTGATCAAGTGTACTAAATATCTAAGCAAATGAACAAAGGGCAGATGATTTACAGTTTTTTTGTAGATACAGTACAGCATGTTGCCATCCAGACACATTCAATATGAAATATGAATAATAGAATATAGAATATCAGGCCTGGTGCAGACCGATGCAAATGTGCTCTTAATTACATTAGGGATTGTTAACGGGAGACATAACAACAGAGCACAGCGGGAGAGAGGATTAAAAAAGAAACACTGAAATTATGGAAATTATGTTCCTAGCCTACATTTGAAAGCCATCACAGCGGGGGAAATCACGCTCTCTGTTTGAATATATACCACCTGTTGAGTTCATGACGGACAGATAGAGTAAACCTCAAAAGTTGATTTTCTTTGGGGTCGGCAGTCCATTATTATGTGTTATTACATGGCGTTTTAACATTCGCCAAAATGCTTGATTGTGATTGGTCAATAGCGCTCGAGACGAATACGTCTCATACGACACTAGGTGAAACTAGGGTTGCACATTTTACAAACGTATGCTCAATATCTTTACTTTACACTGGCGTACTTTGATCTTTTAACGTTGAATATTAAGCTTGTATTGCCAAATTTAGATGATGAATAAAATGTTGAAGCTTGTGAAGGCATGATGACAAGCGGACAGAACAAATTAACAACCGTGCACTCCCCTTTACTACCAGTGTCCCGAAAGAATGAATGATATGAATGATATGTTTGTAACACAGCAGGGTCATTACAATAGGCTGAAAATGTTCAGCCCAATAATGTTAACCAATAGAAAGACACACACACACACACACCAACTTTCTCCCGCGGACTTTCAGTCACAGCTGATCCGAGAAAAAAAAGACTAACCCACTACATACTTTTCCCGGACTGATCATCTGAGCTCCTCTCCAGTCGAGCTGCTGGAGTTTTTAATTCCAAAATATTGATAGATCCTCTGCCATTGTTGTGTAACGTGTCATCTCTTCTCTAGAGTCTTCTTTCTCCGCTTCACGTGAAGTTAAATCTACTCTAGAAGTGAAACTGAAACTTAAATAGCATACACAGTGGGGGGTGGGGGCGGTAGGCAATTAATTTACTCAGTGGATGCCTGAACACAGAATGACGGCAAGCCTATGTGGAACTAAGTATAACTTAATAGAAAAGAATAATATTTAATCATTATTATTATAATAATTATTATAAATATATAATAATAAATATAAATATGTTTTTCCTGTTGTACCGAACCGTGACCTATTTATTTTATTATTCTATTGTATTATTTATATTCAAGGCGGGCATGGCCACCTTCATTTCACTACATGTCTCATGTATGTATGTGATGAATAAATCTCTTGAATCTTGACCCAAAAACTGTGGTACGTACCGAACCATGGCTTCTGTGTACTGTTACACCCCTACCGATAATATGAAAAATATTACGAATATCGAAGCCAATTATCGGCCATGCCAATATCGGCCGACCCCTAGTTTAATTCCAAAAAGCTTCAGGCTATTCCTTCTGGAGAACAAGCGTCGTCTGACCTTCATTAAAGAAAAATACACATGCTGGTTTTCTAAAACAAAGAGATACAGTATGTGTATAGACTTCAGTCATATTCCACAGTGAGTTCTATTTGGTTTTTTTTTTGCCAGCATTTCTCATCATGAATGAATGAATGAAGTTTTTTATTTTACATTCTTATTTACAGACAAATGAAAAACACCTGTGTGCACTTGCAAAAAAAAATAAAAAAATCACAAATGTACATAATAAGGCAAGCTCACACACAAAATCCAAAATCAACGATAGGATAGGCTGAAGCACATGCTTATTTTTGCCTATCCTTTACAATTCTTAGGCGTAATTGTAAGTGAAATGTCACGTTTTCTCAGATCTCTTCAACCGTGTTAGTTTTTTCCTCAGTGTATTGCAGCCATGTTGAACTCTCCGTCTCTGTCTTCCCAGATATCCTGCAGTATTACCTGAGGTGCAGCACGGGTCAACTGAACCCCTTCCAGCAGGTGGGTGTACCCTCCCTCCCTTCTCCTCTCAGGGCGCTTTCACACCCGGCAGGGCGCCGGTTCAAGTTCCGGCTCCGTACTGGAGCCTCTGAACCTTGGTGCTCTCTGGCGAACCAGCCCGTGTTTACACCTATTTAAGCAGAACCAACATTCCACCATCCTCCGTCATCAACGGGGGGGTGCGTTAATCAGGCGGAAGTAAACACAACCATATGAACACAACAGTGGCAAATTGTGCCGTGTGCAAAACAGCTTCAAAGGTTCGGCATTGCATCTGCAACCATGCTGATCCACTCAACAGGTGGCAATCTCAAAATGGGGGGTGGGGGTGGTAGGCAATTAATTTACTCAGTGGATGCCTGAACACAGAATGACGGCAAGCCTATCTGGAACTAAGTATAACTTAATAGAAAATAATAATATTTAATAATATAATTATAATAATTATTATAAATATATAATAATAAATATAAATATGTTTTCCTGTTGTACCGAACTCGTACCGAACCGTGACCTATTTATTTTATTATTCTATTGCAACCATGCTGATCCACTCAACAGGTAGCGATCTCAAAATGAGATTAGATTAAAATGTATTGTCATTATACAGCACAAGTACAATACACCATCCAACCAGAGTGGATAAATAAATGCATAAATGAATTAAATAAAAAAAAAACATGTGTAACTGAGACATTTGAACCTGTGACCATAGGATCCACAGGCAGCTGCACTAACCAGTTGAGCTAAACGGTCTGACGTTGACTGCAACTGACTAATCCATAGTTTACACTTGTCAAGAGCCAATTGCGCAGTCGTTCAGTATTGACATTAATAAATTAGATGTCATGCTAATATGTCATGTTCTACAGTTGGACTTACTACCCAATAAAACAAGTCATTAGAATAATAGAAGCCTACTTTGCTGGAACGATTACTTTCGCACATATACAATACGTGTGTGTGTTTGGGTGTGTGCGCTCGCACGCTCAGGCTGCCTCACCAACTTTTCACGTTCCGAACCAATTATTTCCGGTGTGAATGCGCCGGCCTGTTCGAGATTAGGTTCGGGCACCGAAACGGAGCCCTGCCGGTGTGAAAGGCCTATCAGTGCTCACAGGGAGTTGTAGTTCTAAGCTATAATGAGTTGTAGTTCTATTCCATTTACCTTGCATCTGTAGTTCCCTCATTTTCGGCGTCGGTGACGTCACATTCATATTCGGTTACTTAAAGTGCAAAATATATAGAAACAAAATAATGACGAGGACAAAATATATAGAAACTAAATAATGATGAGGACAAAAATATATAGAAACTAAATAATGATGAGGACAAATATATATAGAAACTAAATAATGATGAGGACAAAATATATAGAAACAAAATAATGACGAGGACAAAATATATAGAAACTAAATAATGATGAGGACAAATATATATAGAAACTAAATAATGATGAGGACAAAATATATAGAAACTAAATAATGATGGGGACAAACTATATAAAAACAAATTAATGATGAGGACAAAATATATAAAAACAAATGAATGATGAGGACAAAATATATATAGAAACAAAATAATGATGAGGACAAAAGATATATAGCCGATTCAACTTTCCCCTATTGAATTTGTGTGTGTGTGTGTGCATGCGTGCGTGCATGCGTGTGTGCATGTGTGTGTGGGTGCATGTGTGTGTGGGTGCATGTGCGTGTGTGTGTGTGTGTGTTACAGAGGCTATCTGGGAGTCACAAAGCGCTGGTGGAGATGCAGGATGACGTGGCTGAGCTGCTCAGATCAGCAACGCGGGATTATCCCAGCACCAAGGTGTGTGTACATGTGTGTAGGTGTGTGTACTATATGTATGTGTGTGGGTGTGTGTTTGCGTGTCTTTGTTTGATTACAGCAATGAGTGCATTTACATGAGTCAAAGTGTCAGCAAGCCAAGTGTTCATTCAGACGAGTGGGCGCAGTCAGCGGGCATGTTCCTGTGTGTGTGTGTGTGTGTGTGTGTGTGTGTGTCTGTGTGTGTGTGTGTGTGTCTGTGCGTGTGTGCGTGTGTAGCTGTGGTGTGTGTGTGTGTTGAACAGGTGGTGCGGTGTCTTTGTGTGTGAGTGTGAGACTGAGCGGGGACATTTGAACAGATGTGCTTATGTGTGTGAGTGTATGATGGACACATTTGAACAGGCATGCCTATATGTGTGTGTGTGTGTGTGTGTGTGTGTGTGTGTGTGTGTGTGTGTGTGTGTGTGTGTGTGTGTGTGTGTAACCTGTGTGTGTAACCTATGTGTGTGTGCAGGGGAGTCTGGAGCAGATCCAGTCTGTACTGAACTCCACAGAGGTCGGCCTCCACCAGCTGACGGCTCTGGTTGACTGTCGCAGCCTCCACATGGTGAGTCACTCTCTCTGCTTCTCTCTGTGTGTGCGTGTGCGTGTGTGTGTGCGTGCGTGTGTGTGTGTGCGCGTGTGAGTGTGTCGTGACTGGTAGAGTGATGAGTAATGAGGAAAGTTCTCATATCTCCAGACCGTGTCTTTAGCTGATGCTATACTTCTCTTCTCTCTCCTTCACGCCGCTCATGTAATCTCCCCTCATCTCTCTCCCTCCCCCTCGCTCTCTTTCTTGCCCTCTCTCTCTTTCTCTCTCCGTCTCTGTGTGTGTGTGTGTGTCTCTCTCTCCCTCTGTCTGTCTCGCTCTCTCTCTCTGTCTCTCTCTGTGTGTGTGTCTCTCTCGCTCCCTCTCTGTCTCTCTCTGTGTGTGTCTCTCTCTCTCTCTCTCTCTTTGTGTGTCTCTCTCTTCCCCTCCCCCTCCTCTCTCTCTCTCTCTCTCTCTCTCTCTCTCTCTGTCTCTCTCTCTGTGTGTGTCTCTCTCTCTTTGTGTGTCTCTCTCTTCCCCCCCCTCTCTCTCTCTCTCTCTCTCTCTCTCTCTCTCTCTCTCTCTCTCTCTCTCTCTCTCTCTCTCTCTCTCTCTCTCTCTCTCTCTCTCTCTCTCTCTCTCTCTCTCTCCCTCTCTCTACAGGACTATGTCCAGGCGCTGACAGGGTTGTGTTATGACGGGGTGGAGGGCATCATCTACCTGGTCCTCTTCTCCTTCGTCACGGCTCTCATGTTCTCCTCCATCGTCTGCAGCGTTCCTCACACCTGGCCGGCCAAGAGGTAACACACACACACACACACACACACACACACACACACACACACACACACACACACACACACACACACACACACACACACACACACACACACACACACACACACACACACACACACACACACACACACACACACACACACACACACACACACTCGTGCTTGTATGTCTGTATTGCGAGGACCTTCCACGCTACACTAACGGAGGCCTCACACAGAATGTTTGTGACGTTCTCTTTCTTCCAACATGGCTGCCTGTAACCAACGGTAACCACTTTTGAAAGAAAACGCCTAATTCCTGTGGCAGCGGTAGAGCGGGCGAGACATTAGAACGACCACATTTTCTGACCCGCTGTGACTCGTTTACAAGATCCAGTAATAAAACACCCAATTATTACCTTTTCGTTGATATATTTCAACTTAGCAACCGCTGTTTCTTCCAACAGGGAGGACAAGTGGGCGTTCTTAACATCCCGTGAGATGTTCTCTATTCCTCTATTATTCTACCCACTAACCCTGACCTGAATCTTAACCCTCACTGTAACCTAACTGATTCGAACCCCCGGCCTAAACCTGAGCCCTACATGTGAAATTGACTGGTCAAAACGTCCCAATAAAGTCTTCACTTCTTGTGTTTAGAACTCAAACTGGTCCTCGCAAATATAGTAATACAAGTACACACTCAAACACACGCACACACACTGACACATGCATGATCACACACACGCACGCACGCACACACACATGCACGTACGCATGCCCACACGCAGGCACACACACACACACGCACGCACGCACGCACACACACACACACACACACACACACACACACACACACACACACACACACACACACACACACACACACACACACACACACACACACACACACACACACACACACACACACGTACACACACATTATTCTGGAATGAAATGCTAATTTGAAGTGTCTCCAGTTGTTAATCCAGTGATCTGCATCCCCGGGGAAAACAACTGATTTGAAATCAGTTCTAACTCACTTTTGACTCCATTTTCTGACTGATCATCAACTGACCCCAGAACAGCACGGTGGGGAGAAACCATTGGGTGTTCACGCACGTCACATGTTTTCGGTGTCTCTGTATGTCCCTCTGTGTGTCTCTGTATGTCCCTCGGTGTGTGTCTTGTTTGTCCGTTTGTCCGTCTGTCCGTCCAGCCAGTGACTCTCAGCATGTCTGTTCATCTCGTCTGTCTCGTTGCATCGCTTGTCTCGTCCGTCCGTCCGTCTCTCTGTCTCTGTTGTCATGGAGACGCTCAGCACCGTCTGTCCGTCTCTCTGTCTCTGTTGCCATGGAGACGCTCTGTCTGTTCGTGTTAGATTCTGTATCACCATGTTATTTCTGTGCCCCCCCTCCCCTCACTTCCTCCCTCTGCTCCGCCCCTTCCTCCAAACCCCTACCCCCCCTCGGTCCTGATTTGGAATTAACACCCTGGGCTTCAGATAATGATGATTGTCATTGAGAAACATGATTGGCCTTTATTGTTAGTTGTGTATTATTATTATTATTATTATTATTATTATTATTATTATTATTATTATTATTATTATTATTATTATTATTATTATTATTATTATTATTATTATTATTATTCACTAGACTAGTTCCGACTAATCCCTTACGGATTATGATGGTCATTTCATAATACATCACTTAAATAATACCGTGTTATAAAACTTATAATCCAATTCAAACCACGATACCGTCTGTAATATCATGGTATTTTACATCATGTTTTGGTCGCTACCGTCGTCGTGGTGACAAGGGGCTGGTGGGGGGCGGGGGTCGGTATGGCGATATTTATCATGATATTTTGCGCGCCGATCTTATAGCGATACACTGACGCCAAGTATCGATATTTAACAATATATCGATCCCGTTTCGCCGCAATGGAAATGATTGGATTGAGGTGGACAGACTCAAAACATTATCTTATTGGATAAAACAGATGATGTATATATATTTTTATTGCAGATGTCGATTACGTTTTCCGTTTCAATTTGCAGTTGAAATCGCAATATATCGCAAACATTTTTATATTATGATGGTGATTCCCACCCCTAGTAGTGACCAAAATACTACGGGAATACCATGATACCTTTTTTGGGAAATACCACAATACTTTTTCCTAAGGGCTTGTGGTCTCCCTCGGATGGCCTTCACGTTCTGTGGTTGATCAGCCTCACAGCCCGAAGCATGACATCAGCCCCCTGATCACATTACTCCACACACAAGTCTGTAGCGATGGACTCTGGATGGAGACATACGGTATTTCACTTTGGTAGAAACGTCTCACTTTTAGCAGACAGGCCTCCAGAGTGGCGTTCAGGAGCAGTCAGTAATAATAACCAACATTCTGCCGTCAGCGCCGGCAATCTGGCTTTTTCCCATTAAAGGTGCTATAGATAACATTCAGCCACTAGATGTCGCACTAGAGCACCAGTATGTAATTTTTTTCCGATCAGGTGCATTCCACCTGGGGAAATGGGAAGTAGGGAGGAGATATTATATGCACACAACATTAATTTTGGACCAGCAAAAAAAATTAAATTATGAATTCAGAATAGTTCATGATTCATGATAATCAATAATATTTTGGGGGGGGGGGGAGCTATAATTCTATTCCACACTTTGCTAAAAGCTCTGTGGATGTTTACATTTTTCTTTTTTTTATGATTACTCTACATAAAATGCTATCTATATCACCTTTAAGAGAAATATGACTTGTTTTTTCAGTGAGATCATTAAACTTCACTGCGTCTCTGTGCGGCCTTGTTTATTCGCCGTGTCCATGGAAACAATGACGGACAAACGCAGTCAAAAAAAACTATAGTCTGTTTACCTTTCTCATAACTACGTCACCGCATAACTCAAACACTCGGACAAGCTTAGCGTTTGGTTGGTGATACTCTGTGTGCACCCAGTTTAACATGACCTATCTCAAACCCTGCCCTCTTTTCTTGATCCTCCAATCACAACTGTCGCTTACCTCGGAAGTTGTGATTGGAGGATCACGAAAGAGGGCAGGGTTTGAGATAGGTCTAAGCCGTGGATGTCCCCCCCCCACTTCTGCGTAGGAGTGGCATTAACTCTTTCACTGCCACACGACAGGGGGTTAATAACCCTTTTACTGCGACAATACGGACGGTTAACCCTTTCACTGCCACACGACAGCGGGTTAACCCTTTCACTGCGACAATTACGGACGGTTAACCCTTTCACTGCCACATGACAGCGGGTTAACCCTTTCACTGCCACCCTAAAGGGTTACCCTTCTGTAGTGTGGCAGTGAAAGGGTTAAGGCCAACGGTTCACCCAGTAGTTAATGTTGTTGGGTCGGCTGTTCATGAACTCAAGCTGTTGACGGCTGAGCTTATAGTCCTCGCTACATGAATGACACCTGAGACCTACAGGGAGGTGTAGTGGTCACGTCATTGTTGTTTCCCGCGCGGTCCACCTCGCTCGGTAATTGCAGTGTATTTCCAATGGGACACATTTCTAAATCGTCTCGTTTTAAAACAAATAAAGCATGAACATTGGCATGATGTACCTTTTCTGTGTGTATTCATCCACAATCTATAGCTCAACGTGAAACGATTCGCAATTAATCGTAAAATAATTACGTATCATTTAATTTCAACCAAAAAGGCTTAAACAATAATGTTAGTGATAGAAGGGAACTCATTTTGTGCAAACATGGAAAGCTTGCCAATGTTCATGAGGCAGAATTATTACAATAGCCCATAATACATTTTCCCAATGATAAATCCCTATACGGGTGGATCGCGCGGGAAACTAAAGTGACGTCAGACTACACCTCCCTATAGGGCCTACATTTAAATAATGAAACAAATAAAAAGGTTCTGCCAACGTGAAATATGGTTTTAAATAATAATGGATTTGAGTACCGGAGCTCAGCTGTGACAGAGTGGTGCGTGGTCCTCGCTGGTGAGAGTGATATACCGGGTATTAAACCCAAACATTCAACATTAAACCTTAATGGCATCCTACTGCCCTGAGGGCAACATGAAGGAGCCAGCTCTCAGGAAGTCTTGCTTACTAGTCTGTGAGCATCTGAACACATGTGCTGCTCTAGCCAGGCTCAACTGCTGCATGCCGTGCTCGGAATGGCTGGGAAACAGCACCATCTGGTGGCCAGCGGTGGCTTTTCTTCTGCACGGACTCTCTCTTTCCCAGGGCCCTGTTTTTAAAGTGAAAATCCACCATAAAACTGAATTTACATCGTGCTATTGGGCAATGATCTCGGGACAGCTAGCGAGTCAATTTCTATAAACGTAGATGACGAAAATCACAGAATCAAGACTTGAATCTGTGATGGCACTCGATAAAGTGGTCCTTTGATCATCAATTTGAGCTATTACATCCCAATTCGTTTTATTTAAATGTAGGGCTTACAGCTCCGTATCAGACTCTCCTAGGAGTCGTTCCACTATGATCCACCATCTGTTTGTGTCTGGTATTCAGCTCAGGACCGATTCACAGAATCGAAAACCGAGCCATACAAGTGCATTACAGAAATAACAAGTAGATTCTGTGTTAGGGTGGATTTCCCCTCTTTAATATTCTCTATACATCTCCTCCTCCCTCCTGTGAGAGTCGAGTAGCTACTAGACTAGACGCAGTAATGAGCAGGAAGGAAGCATGCTCTTTTCTTTTTACCTCTTCTAAAAGCAACTCTTAGTGAATGACCCATATATACACTTTCAAAGCCTGTATGTTTCTGTAGCCAAAGATCGGACTTCCAAATCAGCACAAACGTCTCATTCTTTTGATTTGCTGGCCGTTTTCTTTTTTCTTTTCTTTTTACATTTTTATGTCTGAAAATGGTTTGCCAAACCCAGCCCATTTTATCTCTTTTTTTCCCCCTGATGTTTATTTATATCTTATTTTATTATTATTATTTTGCTTCAGTTCTTCTCATGCGGGGTTCAGAGATGCATGACTCTGGAGCGGACGGACGGGAGACGACCGTGTGTCCCGGATATACGGTCGTTTTTTTAAGTGAGAAAGTGCACGACGACGCCTTTCTGGTGCTGTGCCATAGAGGGGGGGGGGGGGGGGGGGGGGGGCATCGAGAACGGCTTTAACCATCTCCATGAAGCTGTCTGTGGGCTGTCACTGTGCAACTTCACAGGGTCTAATTTGCAGGGGAGGCACACACCGTGCTGCTTCCTCAGACTACGGACCGGGGGTTCTGTAAAGGGACCGCTCCACCTCCCCTTTCCTATTGAGCCCTCAGAGGGCGGTCGGTGGGTGGGTGGGTGGGAGGGGGTTGGAAGCACGACATTGAAATGACCGTACGGTGTATGGCGTCCTCTACGGGACGCTCTCTCTCTACAGTATGAGTTGACCCCCCCCCCCCCCCTCCTCCTAACCCCCTATTCCAACACTTCTTTTTCACTCTGTTGTCTCTCTCGGATCTCCCTTCTTCTCCTCCAAACCCCCCCCCCCCCCCCCCCCTCCCTCCCTCTCGCGTCCCGCCCTTTCTTCCCCCTCGGGGCCCCCCCGTTCCCCCCTGACCAATGAAGGACGGAAGAGGAGGACGGAGAGGCGGAGTCGGGCGCCTCGCGGGGTGGCGTGCACGATAACCTGTACCGCGTTCACATGCCCAGCCTCTACAGCTGTGGCTCCAGCTACGGTAGCGAAGCTAGCCTCCCCGCTACGGCCCACACTGTCAGCAATGCCCCCGTCACTGAGTACATGTGAGTTAGCACCCCGCCGCTAGCTAGCCGCTAGCAGGGATATACAATACACTGAGTACATGTGAGTTAGCACCCCACCGCTAGCTAGCCGCTAGCAGGGATATACAATACACTGAGTACATGTGAGTTAGCACCCCACCGCTAGCTATAGCCGCTAGCAGGGATATACAATACACTGAGTACATGTGAGTTAGCAGCCCACCGCTAGCTAGCCGCTAGCAGGGATATACAATACACTGAGTACATGTGAGTTAGCAGCCCACCGCTAGCTAGCCGCTAGCAGGGATATACAATCCACTGAGAGTACATGTGAGTTAGCACCCCACCGCTAGCTAGCCGCTAGCAGGGATATACAATGCACTGAGTACATGTGAGTTAGCACCCCACCGCTAGCTAGCCGCTAGCAGGGATATACAATACACTGAGTACATGTGAGTTAGCACCCCACCGCCAGCTAGCCGCTAGCAGGGATATACAATACTGCCCTGTCAAGGCAGACCGCAGTAACTCAAAAAAAGTCAGAATTGAGTTATGAGTGAAATTGAACTTGTCAATAAATGTTTTATCTTGTGACCAAGTTTCAGATGTTAATGTCGCTCAGTTTTGGAGATATGGGGTTTTAAAAACTGCAGTAACTACAAAATCACACTCAAAAACCAGGCAGACCGCAGTAACTTCCAAACAGTGAAAAATGGCTTTAAAGTGTTTTGACTTGCCATCCAAAATGTGTTATAGGTAGATAGATGATAGTACCCAGATTTAACATGTATTAATGAAGTAATCTTTAGGCATACAAAAATATGACATAATTATTTTAATTAACCCCAAAAAGCAGATACTGCACTCTGCTGCACAGTTCCCTTAAATAATTATACAGGTAATGTACAGGCAAAGTGCAGTAACTTCAAATACAATGTTGTTTTCCCTCCAGCTTTCATAACTTAACCTAGCCATTTTGAAAATGAAATTTAACACCTGAATATATTGGAATGATGATGATCCAAATAAAATGGCTAGGTTAAGTTATGAAAGCTGGAGGGAAAACAACATTGTATTTGAAGTTACTGCACTTTGCCTGTACATTACCTGTATAATTATTTAAGGGAACTGTGCAGCAGAGTGCAGTATCTGCTTTTTGGGGGTTAATTAAAATAATTATGTCATATTTTTGTATGCCTAAAGATTACTTCATTAATACATGTTAAATCTGGGTACTATCATCTATCTACCTATAACACATTTTGGATGGCAAGTCAAAAAACTTTAAAGCCATTTTTCTCAGTTTCACTTTTTTGAAGTTACTGCGGTCTGCCTTGACAGGGCAGAATACACTGAGTACATGTGAGTTAGCACCCCACCGCTAGCTAGCCGCTATAGCAGGGATATACAATACACTGAGTACATGTGAGTTAGCACCCCACCGCTAGCTAGCCGCTAGCAGGGATATACAATACACTGAGTACATGTGAGTTAGCAGCCCACCGCTAGCTAGCCGCTAGCAGGGATATACAATCCACTGAGAGTACATGTGAGTTAGCACCCCGCCGCTAGCTAGCCGCTAGCAGGGATATACAATACACTGAGTACATGTGAGCTAGCACCCCACCGCTAGCTCGCCGCTAGCAGGGATATACAATCCACTGAGAGTACATGTGAGTTAGCACCCCACCGCTAGCTAGCCACTAGCAGGGATATACAATACACTGAGTACATGTGAGTTAGCACCCCACCGCTAGCTAGCCGCTAGCAGGGATATACAATACACTGAGTACATGTGAGTTAGCAGCCCACCGCTAGCTAGCCGCTAGCAGGGATATACAATACACTGAGTACATGTGAGTTAGCACCCCACCGCTAGCTAGCCGCTAGCAGGGATATACAATACACTGAGTACATGTGAGTTAGCACCCCACCGCTAGCTAGCCGCTAGCAGGGATATACAATCCACTGAGAGTACATGTGAGTTAGCACCCCACCGCTAGCTAGCCGCTAGCAGGGATATTCAATACATTGAGTACATGTGAGTTAGCACCCCACCGCTAGCTAGCCGCTAGCAGGGATATACAATACACTGCCTGCCTTTTTGAGAAGCTAATGCTAATTGTCCCTCTGGACCCACGACTGTCAGCCATAGCCTACACCTAATAGGTTAGAAATTACTAGCCGCCTGTTGTGGCCACCGTGTCCTTTGTTGACACCGTCTGCGAGATATGTCGGCGTGAGTTAGCGACCCGTCACTAGCTTGCCCGTAGATGTTAATAGAAGAATAGCACCCTGCTAACTGTGTCAGCTAGCCTGTCCGTTAAAAGCCCTCTCTCCAGAAAACGTCCCTCTCCAGTAACCTTTGGATTTAGACCTCGCCACGAGGTGAAACCTTCTCGCTGCTTACCAACGAGACGACAGTTTGCCAAAGACGTACTCACTTGTGCACTCGTTTCTATTCTGTATTTTATATTGTATTGAGGATGTTTTACCCATCTCAAAGCCTCTTTTCTTGATCCTCCGATTGCAACCGTCCCTTCCCTCTGACTGTTTGTTGTGGTTGGAGGATCAAGAAAAGAGGGCGCGGTTCGAGGTAGGTCAATTGCCTGTCCTCAGTACAATATACTCGATAAATACACTGAGTAGTTAAACTCATTTACAGTGTTGTCGAGATGTTACATTCACAAGTGTCATTTAATAAATACAGAAACATCAGACATTTATGAATATTTCAAAAACAAAAGACAGAGGTAACAACTACATAATTTGTGGTGACCTGATTGGTCATCAATGTTCTAAATCGACCCATAGACAACTAGAGTGTCTAGTTTCCTGCAGGGTATTCCATGACGTAGGGTGCAGAGAAGCCAAAAGCAGATCTACCAAGTTCAGTACAAACTCTAGGCATTCAAATGAGTGCATAAGTGAGTACATGTGTACACCTTTAGACATCTTTAGACATCTTTAGATTATCACAACCTATAGGACTGTAGGCTGTTGAACGATAACGTCTGCTGGGCACAGCTCTTCAAGAAAGGCACATCATATTCTTAAAAATATATATTTTATGCATGAGGATGTCAACACTTTTCAGTTTTCCGGGACATTTAATTGTCATACTCAATTTGCATGATTTGACTGTGAATGAAACAAAGCCTCACATTTTTTTTGAATTAAGATGATTATTACTTTGTTAATTATTCAGGAAGAAAATATGCAAAATTTGAATGCTGTTTCAAATATTTCAACTGAGGTGCACTTACTGTACCTCGCCAGATCAAATCTGCCAGCATGTCTGAGGCTAAAGTTGACGAGTCTGGCTCTGTGTCGAGCGGGAAAACGCGATGCCTCGCTATCTAAGCACTCTTGAGTTAGAAACGGGAAGGTTGAAACACGGGTGTCGTAATCGTACCTCAGGTTTCACAGAGCTTCACATGCGTTACACAAATGTTTCTTGAACTAGGAGCTTAAATGATTCATTGCAGGCCTAGTTTCTGACAAGAGTGCTAGCGTCTCTGTAACGAGCCGAGGTCTCATAAAAATAAAGATAAAACTAAACCTGCTGTATTGTATAGTTATGGCAAAGAGGATGATAGTTTCGTCTCAGTTAGCGATGAACTATGGCAAACCTGTAGGTATTTCACTAGTGTCTACATAGTTTGAATAAAAACCTCATGATTTATGCATCATTTCTTAAAAGAAAAAAGAAATTGGTGACAATATTGGCGACAATATTGGCGACAATATTGCCAGAAAAAAACAAGTAGGCCTATTGATATGAGAAATACAAAGTAAGTCATAAGAGTTAGCATGCTATGACAGGTAGAATGCTGTGACGGAGGTCCAAACACACATCTACTTCACACTCACCATGTTGTGTAGGGCAACCTAGGTGGGGCGACCGCATGCAGTAACCTCTTATTCTATAACGCAGGAGCCAGAACGCAAACTTTCAGAACCCTCGGTGTGAGAACACCCCCCTGATTGGCAGGGAGTCCCCTCCACCCTCTGTAAGTGCACACTTTCTAGTATACACTTTCCCTCCACTATACTCCCAATACCCACACTATGTAGCTGGAAATAATTTGGAAAATGATAAAGAAATGAAAAACAACAATGAAAAATGTAAAACAACACACATTCACAGTGACAGAAGTGCGTTTTAAGGAAGCACGGTCAAGACACTGAACTTGACTGTTTCCCACGTTCAGAGAGCACGCTAGTGTGGATATTGGAAGGTAGTGCCCCATCCCTTCACCACTGTCTGCTCATCCTGGAAGTGATCAGGGAACACCTTGATGAAGGTCATTTTGGCAGCCTGGGACGAGAGGGGGAAGAACTCTCTAGAAGAAGCCTGTGGCTCGCAGAGAAAACGCACAGTGCATCAAAATAGAGAACCTTTAGTTCAATTGAGTCAGTCAAGTGAATTCCCTCGACTTCTGATGTAGAAAACAAAAAGATCCTGGTCGTACCTCTGTGAGCGTGCTCACACCAGTGGAGTTGTAGTTCCCAGGGGATGGGATATGTAGTTCCATGCTGTTGGGGGAAATAATCGTTTAATAATAAAGGTGCTACAGATCACAATATGAAATATGATGAACGAATGCAATTCGTTAGCAGCTATAGATACGATCAGCAGCGATCCTGTTTCCAACGTTAAATTGCGCGGTTGAGGAATCGTGCAAAAAAATATCTTGCAAAAAAAACTTGAAATCCTGGAGGTTGTGCACAACTGATGAACGGCCTTCTTATTTTCTCTCAAGCTGGAAACAGATACTGTCCTGACTGAAGACACCGGTTCAGGCTCTACTACTGCATGGAGAAACAGGGCTGGTCTCAGAGAGAGAGAGAGAGATACACAGTTTTCCTCAGGGACGACTGATCTGGGACTCAGGCCTCTGTCTGCCTCTGGTGTTTCATGCAAATCAGTAGCAGGGATCCGGGGGGCTGCAGTGTTTTGAATCGACATTCAACACTGTTGTTGAAATTCAATATTTTGCATCGCCCCCTCCCCCGCTGCACACCTTTCTTGATATTAAACTGCTTTATGTCACCTGGCGGTAATGTTACCTTCTGGTCCAGGTCTGACCGTTAAGAACTGCGCCCCCCTCCCCCACCCTTTCCCTCCCAGTAAACTCCAGCCCGAGCTCCTGTAGACTCCCCCCCCACCCCTCCCTCTGTCCCTATAGTGTGTCTATGTGTACATTCTCTGCTCTAGGTGCATGTTTCCCCTGTTTATGTGCCCCCCCCCCACTACCACCACCACTGTCTTGACTAGACCACCATTTAACATTCTCCACAAAAGCACATTTCTCCCACTTCGTATCTGTAGCCATAGCAACCGTCAAGACTGCTGCAATTCATCGTGGTGTAGTATGGAGTGGGCGGCCATCTTTGTGCCGGCATGCTCACCGGTTTCCTCAGTGCTGTGGACAGCAGAGAAATCCATGGGCGACTAGCTAGCTCCTACCAGAGACCACTAACTCTGGACACCATATAACTCCATGGGTAACTAGCTAGCTCCTACCAGAGACCACTAACTCTGGACACCAGCTAACTCCATGGGTAACTAGCTAGCTCCTACCAGAGACCACTAACTCTGGACACCATATAACTCCATGGGTAACTAGCTAGCTCCTACCAGAGACCACTAAAGGCGCTCCCATAGTCCAGCAGACTGTACACAGAGCAGACTCCGCGGATGTCCGCGCAGCTCTTTGAGCTTTCATAGTCGAGCAGATCTCAGCGGACGTCCGCGGTCTATTTCCTACATTTCTCGCACGAGTTTTACTACATTTCCCACAATTCTGTCTGTTCTACTGAGAGAGAGAGAGAGAGAGAGAGAGAGAGAGAGAGAGAGAGAGAGAGAGCGCTTCACAGGCTCATCTCTCTCCTCGCGCCACCAATCGCTCGCGCAGTGTCACATTTAATGCAGTTCGATGTCAACCAAAACGCCGAGCAGCGTTTTGTGTGACACCAAGTCAGCGGCGCGGATGTCCGCGCCTCAGAAAATAGGAGCGTCGCACCTGTGGGTCTGCTGTCCGCTGAGATCAAAGCTCAAGAGTCCGCGCGGACATCCGCGGAGTCTGCTCTGTCTACAGTCTGCTGGACTATGGGAGCGCCTTAACTCTGGACACCATATAACTCCATGGGTAACTAGCTAGCTCCTACTAGAAACCACTAACTCTGGACACCATATAACTCCATGGGTAACTAGCTAGCTCCTAACAGAGACCACTAACTCTGGACACCATAATAACTCCATGGGTAACTAGCTAGCTCCTACTAGAAACCACTAACTCTGGACACCATATAACTCCATGGGTAACTAGCTAGCTCCTAGAGAACACTAACTCTGGACACCATATAACTCCATGGGTAACTAGCTAGTTCCTACTAGAAACCATATCTCTGGACAGCATATAACTCCATGGGTAACTACTAACTAGCTAGCTCCTACCAGAGACCACTAACTCTAGACAGCATATAACTCCATGGGTAACTAGCTAGCTCCTACCAGAAACCACTAACTCTGGACACCATATAACTCCATGGGTAACTAGCTAGCTCCTAGAGATCACTAACTCTAGACAGCTAACTCCATGGGTAACTAGCTAGCTCCTAGAGACCACTAACTCTGGATACCATATAACTCCATGGGTAACTACTAACTAGCTAGCTCCTACCAGAGACCACTAACTCATGCCAGGCTAACCTTCTACATCAGAACTAGAGCACTAACTTAACTGAAAACCCACTGACAAACAGACCAAGCCTCCTTGTAACGTCTTAACAATTTAACACCCTGAAGACAATTGCTAATCATGTAGTATTACAACCCCCCCCCCCTCCTGGCTGTCCAAATGACTGGTGAAAGTATTGTGTTTACTGTTTTACCCTTGTGTTTGTGTTTGCCTCACATGTCACAATGTCACAATAGTAAAGATTAATAATCTATCTATCTATCTATCTATCTATCTATCTATCTATCTATCTATCTATCTATCTATCTATCTATCTATCTATCTATCTATCTATCTATCTATCTATCTATCTATCTATCTATCTATCTATCTATCTATCTATCTATCTATCTATCTATCTATCTATCTATCTATCTATCTATCTATCTATCTATCTATCTATCTATCTATCTATCTATCTATCCATCCATCTATGGTCACTGGCAGTCATTTCCATTGCTTGGTCTAATGCTCATCTGTCTTATGTAACGAGTCTTCAGTGTACTAACAAGGTGATCATGATTGTTTTTCTTCTCCCTCTCTCTTTCTCTTTATTTTTTTCTGTCTCTTTCTCTTTTTCCTCCCTTTCTGTTCCCTTCCCATCTCTGTCTCCCCCCTTTTCTCTCCACCCTTCTCTCTCTCTCTTCCCCCTTCTCTCTCTCTCTCTCTCTCTCTCTCACTCTCTCTCTCTCTCTCTCTCTCTCTCTCTTCTCTCTCTCTCTCTCTCTCTCTCTCTCTCTCTCTCTCTCTCTCTCTCTCTCTCTCTCTCTCTCTCTCTCTCTCTCTCTCTCTCTCTGTCATTTATCTCTCCCCTGTGTCTTAACTATCTTTCTTCACCACCCCCCCCCCCACCCTCTCTCTCCCTCCTCTCTCTCTCTCCTCCACCTCTCCAGTACACCTCGAGTATGAGAGCCAAGTACCTGGCCACCAGCCGACCGGACCAGAACCGACGATCCGTTCCCAACGAGCAGCTGGACCCGGCTGCCCGGCCGCACGCTGCCGCCCGACCCCAGTCCTCAGTCCACTAGACACGGCACAACCACCCAACCACGAGACCACCCCCAACGACCTTAGCGGAACACAGCAGAACCAAGCCATTCCGGGGACCGACTGGACCACCGAGAAGAAGCACCTAGAACCGTTTCAACAACCCCCGTCACCCCCCGAGTTCCACTCTCGGCTCAGCCGGGAGCTACCGATACTGAACCTAGGGCCAGTTCACTAGATACAACAAACTAGGGCTCACGTTAGTACCGCGCACTTCAGTGTCGGAGCACAGATCTAGGATCAGTGATTGCGTATTAATTAACATACTTTACGGGAACATAACCTTCGGGCCACTAGCTTGCGAAATCCAATACCCCCTGCTGTCCCCAGAGGGCGCTGTGGCTCTTAAGTCACAACGGCGCCGTTCCCACGGCTATGTTTTCATTTTCTTCCTCTGCTCAAACCGGACTTCTCGTCTCCTCCACTGGCGTCTGTATACTGCCCTCCAGTGGAGACTTCTGGCACTAACCTGAGCCACACCACTCAATATCCCTGATACTCGATTGAATTCTATTCAAACCGCACATGCACACACACACACATACATGGGCACGCGCACAATCGCACACCTAGGCAGGCACACGTGCATACACGTACATACGCAGACGCACGCACACACACACATGCTGTACAGAGCTGTAAATAGTGACCATGTGTGTTTTCATTCTGACTTCACGAGGAACAGCCTGTAGAATGTAATCATTAACTGGTTATATGGTGGTGTGCTTAGTGTCTATCATGCAATCTATGCTGTTTCTCTCTCAATATATACAAACGCACGGATAAGCACACACGCACTCACGTGCGCGCACACACACACACACACACACACACACACACACACACACACACACACACACACACACACACACACACACACACACACAGAAACTGACGCACACATAGTCAAAAAAAAATTTCAACCTATCTTTGTGTATAAATAATAATAATAATAATAAGCCAGTAAATCGTAAAGCCATGTTTTAATAACAGCCAATCCCTGTGTTTGGAGACTGTAGATGTTAGTTAGAACCTCGACGACACATCCTCCTTATCAACTAAATAATGTCGTCTAACTGAGACTCGTGTGACTTGAATAGTGAGTGTGGGGCGTTCACGTCTCTCTCTCTCTCTCTCTCTCTCTCTCTCTACCTCTCTCTCTCTCTCTCTCTCTCTCTGTGTCTTTTGTTAACACGCACATTCGTGCGTCGATTGATAGTGGATTTAAATATGCGAGCCAGGAATCTCATCGTGGACTAACTCCTTGAGCGTTCCCTGGGAGCAGACGATATTCCAATCGGTGGCGTGAATCGTGGGGAACGAAGAGAGAGAGAGAGCGAGAGAGAGAGAAAGAGAAAGAGAGGGGAGAGGGAGAGGGGGGGAAAAGGACATCGGAGCGCTCAACTCTGTGCCAAATAACTCGGAATAATGAGGGAAGCCTAACTCTCTCCTCTTACACTCTTATACTGCCTCTGTGTTACTCAGAAAAAATAGGGGGTAGGGGGGCCTCACCCAGAAGTGGAATTTTTTTTCTTCTACTTCTTCTTCTTCTTCTTCTTCTCTACTTATTGTAAATAGAAAATATGAGTGGGCGGGACTCCCTCCTGAGAAGACGAGACATTGGGGGACAGAGAGACGGGATGAGAAACACCGCGGAGGAGTCATGGCGACGCGATGAGACGCCCCCCCCCCCCCCCCCCCACCCCGGGAGAGAGGGGAGGCCCGCGAGAGCGACGAGAGGCGGGACATCTTTTGTTTTGTTTTAGTGTTACGTTCCCTGGAGAAAATGTTCTCTTGTTTTTAGGAAGCGAGGAGAAGTGATTTTTCTTTATTTGTTTGTGGTTTTTTTTTTTTACTGAAGTGGATGATAGGAACGCGGTACTGCTGTCTCCTCTCCTTTTACTATATCCTTCTTACTCTCCTTTCCTTCTTCCTCTTTTTGTTTTGTATTACGTCTCGTATGGAGAGACCTGGGATTACTCCTGAAGAGAGAGAGAGAGAGAGAGAGAGAGAGAGAGAGAGGGGGTGGTGCACAAAAACCACGACGTTACACAACCAGGAAGTTGTGTTTGTTTTTAACTTTTTCCTTCTTTCTCAGAAGCACAAATGCTTTTCCAAGGTGTTCTACGGGAGACGGAGAGCAAAGAAGAATACGCAGACAGACGAGCGTGTCGCTGTGAGCCGCGTCTCCGTCTGCGTACAGTGGGAACACTGGTGTCTGTCTGCGTACGGCGGGAACACTGCCAGTAGGTTTCTCCCTCTCTCTCAAGTGTGTATAGTGTACAGTAAAAAACAAATTATCCAAGTTGTGAATCCATGTGACATCACTGCTGTGTGATTGGCTATTGCTGTATCTGAGTATTAACCATGTGTAGGTACAGTGACCAGTGTGGGTGTGTGTGTCCGACTGGTGGCAAGCAAGGGCTCTGCCCCTAATAGTGTTACCAAGCCTGCATAACTTCTACACACACATACAGTATATAGTACACACACTCATACACACACGCACACACACATACAGTATACAGTACACACACTGTACTGACACACACTCATACACACACACACACACACACACACACACACACACACACACACACACACACACACACACACACACACACATATACATGCACTCTTAAAAAGGATGCGTTATTTTTCTGCATATCCGCGTGACTCGTGAGGGGAAAAACACACAGTGTTGCTTTTCAACGCGCGTCAGTGGGAACGTCTTTGATTGATTGATTGATTGATTGAATGATTGAAAAGTTTATTAACAGATTGCAGAATGGGTACAGTACAGTACAGCTCAATACATACAATTGTTAAGAGGATGCAGACCTGAGAAAGACTTTCGTCTTGTTTCCATCAGGGTCCCCCATTTTCAATTCATCATATATTTAACACGTGTTGTGTTGACAAGGATGTTTTAAAAACTACAGGTCCTTTTGAAGAGTGCACACACAATACATACACACACACACACACACAAACCCTCGTACCCCAGCAGTGTTCTGTTTTTTTTTGGGTTTCTTTGTTACACACATCTAGACCTCTAGTCACCCCCCCCCCCCCCACAACTGTGACATGACACTGGCTACCATTTGCATCATAGGTGATGATGTTAGTTTAGGGTTGAATAGTGGAATGCCTAGCTAAACGAAAGAGTATAGTACTTACAGTTCAGTATTAAAACATTCAAAACCCACCTCTCGACCACCGTTCACTCGCAGTGTTTTAATACTTTGCTGTTCTTAATCGATGACCACTTCTCTCGTAAAATAGTGAGACAATCTTACCTGTGTGATTTGACTACAATGTGTGTCTCATCTGGTTTAAATGGGGGGCACTTTGACGGAAAAAAACAACACTGGTTTATTTTTCACACTCACGTCCCCAAAGCTCTTGTGCCGGTTTTACAAATGTTTTCTTAGTTTGACAGTTATCAAGAGTTCATCGGTTTCAATTAGGTCCTCCGGTGAGGTCGTGGGAAGACACGGAATCCTTGCGTTGTGTACGATGGCTCGATGAAATGATGTCGATGAAAAGAATTGTGATATTCATCTACCTCTTTGTGTTGAGCTGTAATGAGCGCAAAAATCAGCGGATTCATTCTCAATATTATCAACTAAATTAATGTGTGCAGAGCTTTTTAGAGTTTTGGGATACGGGATTATGTGCATAGTAAATCTTGTGTTGTTTTTGTGGTGAAATGCCCCTTTAACAGCACTACCTATACTGTTGTAATACTTGACAGTGATTGCACCGTCAAGGGCAATATATATATATATATATATATATATATATATATATATATATATATATATATATATATATATATATATATATATATATTTATATACATATATAAATATATATATAAAAGAAAAGATCTGTTTGATGAGTCTCTGATTTAATGGCCTTTCATAACGTTTTTAAACTCGTACTACACTCTTCATATCACTACTTTTTTCCCCGTCTTGTAAAAAAAACACACAAAAAAAACGTTAAAAGATAAAACGATAGCTAGCTGTTTTTTTTTTTTATGATAATAAAGGCAAGAGCGGCGTCTGGGTTTCTCCTTTCTCTTGATAAAAAACGGTGAATGATTCTCTGTCTTGCATTGCATTGTTTTAATAATAAAAAAAAAGAAACAGTATTCCAGTGTTAATACTCCGCCACGTCCGGTTCAAACCGGTATTTGGGAGTTTCCTGTCTGAGCCGGCGCTCTCCGTCGTCTCTGCCTTTGAGCTGCGAGCGTTCCGTCTCAGTGGAGCCAAGAGGTGGACGCTTCAGTAGGGGGCGGGGCCAATCTTCAATGTACTGTATCTCTGTGTAGGCTGCTAAAGCTGAACCCGTGCGAAAATGAATTATTATGAACTCTAATATTCCTGTGTTTTAAAAGAAATCTATCGAGATTCATAGTATTCCTGTTTTTTTTTTTATAATTTTTTTTTTATATATTATAGAGATTTAGCACAAAGAATACTGTAGTTATTCACCATAGTATTTGCAATATTATAGAAATATAAGGTGAATCACTAATCTTGTGATGAAGAATACTATATAAATACTGCATATGCGGTCATTCCTTAACCTTAAGTGGTTCACTATAGTATTACTATAGCAGTTGGTGAATACAACACAACAACAACAACAACAACAACAACAACAACAACAACAACAACAACAACAACAACAACAACAACACAGTAATACTACTGTTTTACTATAATTCATTTTCAAACAGGAACGTATGGAAGTATGTTTACAGGACCTCAAATACTAGTCTTGTCCAGGTGTGGCTGATGTTTTCTGTTTTCTATAGCTGTTTTTATTTCCTGATGGTTAAACTAAGATATTAATGATGTACATGTCAAAAAAATAAATAAACTGGTAATGATATCATTCAGCCTGGAATAAATGTTTAAAAAAAAGAAAATTAAAGCAACTTTAACTTACGTGTACAGAGTGATGGTCGTTTTTTCCCACCACTACGTGCTTTGTTCTGGTTCATTTGAGGATGATTAGGATTCAGGGATGTTCGATATTGGCTTTTTTACCGATATCCGATATTGTCCAACTCTTAAATTCCAATACCGATATCAACCGATATCAACCGATACCGATATATGCAGGGTTTCCCCCCCAAAAAACGGAATAATTTCAGGTAATTAACATTACATATCTCTTGTTGTGGAATTAACACAACATTATGCATACTTTTCACAATAAATAAAATAAGAATTTGTTCTTACTTGCTTGCCTGGGTAAATAAAGGTTAAATAAATGTAAAAATTTAATAAAAATTGAATACCAATAATTTCCGATATTACATTTGAATGCCAATATCGGTAGGCCAATAATATTGGACATCTTTCATATCAGGAATCGTATCAGGGTGGGAAAGCTTGGTGTGAACAATTAAAGCGCCACAAAACGATGCTGATTTATTTCACACATAATCACACACACATCCCAAAACTCAAGTTTTGCACACATTCATTTAGTTTGACAGCTATTGAGAGTACATTTTATTTTTTAAATTTGTATTTAACCAGATAAAAAAGCATTGAGACAAAAATCTCATTTACAATGCTGACCTGCATGGCCAAGAAAGCAGCAACATTTCCACAATGGTAAACACAACAAAAACATATAAAACAGAGAGAACAACACAACAAAAAGCAATCACTACATTGTGCACATTTGGAACAATACTAAACCAAGGTACATTACTCATTACTACATGAGCAGCTGGTGGTAAGGACCTCAGATAACATCCATTTAAAACTGGCTAAAGGAACAAATGCCATCAGTTTGAGGCTTGACTGAATGTCATTCCAAGACCAAGGACCAAAATAAAAAAAATACTCCTTTTTCCAGCCTCAGTCCGCACAGCAGGTACCTGGAACCATAGATATCTATTATACCTAGAACCGTATCCAGGCACTGGATCTAAGTTTGAATATGGCCACCAGTGATGTCATCGGGGACATGGGCGTCTAAGAGTTTAAGGTAGCAGTAACAACATATAGTGTGATTGAATGTAAACAAGTGATTACATGTAATATATATATAATGACGCTACTGAGTAATATGCTAAGCTGATGTATGTACAGTATTATTATTATGTACAATAATAATAATAAATCTAATTTTGATAGCACTTTTCAAGAAACCCAAGATTGCTTCACAGTCGAGGGCTAGGGAAAAGGGGCAATAGGGGGAAAAGGGGGGGTGGGGTGAGGGGCTTCCCCTGTGTCTGAAGCTGATCCTGTTTGTACAGCTTTGTGTTTTGCTTGTGTAGCAGGTATATATATAAAATATACTAATATGTTGTATTCCACAAAGAATCCCTCCCTAACGTTTTACTTTAATTTATTATTATTATTTGTATTCTCAAAGTCTTTTATTTTGAAATTGTCACTTCCTGCCGAAGTGACGTATTTACTTTGTCGCGCGCCTCTTCCCGTTCAGTCTGACCTAAATGAGGAAGAGGTAAGAGCCGTTCCGTGCCTCTAAAACATATCTTTGGTTTAGAAGAACGTATTGATGGTTTACTATTGTAAATAAGTTGCTGGGCAAATGAACCGGGGTGTATGTAATGGTATCTAAGCAATAATGAACAGTTGTGCACTTTTTGTAAAGGAATTTAACTATGGTGACTATCTTTTGTATGACACATGTGATTGAACTAGTAGTTAGGGTCTGAGAGTTGTGTAGGCCTCAACCTGACGTGATGGCATGTTTCCCCATTGCAGTCTGCTAGCTGTTTTGGCGCCATCCTGTGGACAAAAGATAATGGTGTTTATCTGTATTGCCACCAGGTAAATTAAGGGATCCTATTGTTTATTTTGTATTATCTTATTGTATTGTTTCATTATAAATGTGTTATTTCAATGTTTGATTAAAAATGGTGGGCAGTCTGACCTAAATGAGGAAGAGTCTGCTAGCTGTTTTGGCGCCATCCTGTGGACAAAAGATAATGGTGTTTATCTGTATTGCCACCAGGAGAAATAAACGCAATGACTGGCCACAACTGAGTCTTCACTTCACATGCACAACGACGATAAAGAGGGTGGCCTTAGACCAGTTACACTTGTCATTATTTTATGTTACCCTTTGATCACAAAAACCATGGTAAATATTAATTAAATATCTTTTGTTGGTTACTTTGGTTACCGTCTCCTTATTATGTTACATTGACCAGACAACGAGCATTCCTTCAGTCAATGGTAACGTAATAAACAGATTGCAGAATGGGTACAATTAGGGGCGTAGCTGGGGGGGGGGGGGGGGGTAGCTTAGGATGATTCCAAGGGCCCAGCACTGGGGGGGGCCCCAAACAAATTATTATTATTTTTTTTACTAGACATCACTCAGGTGTATTATTGATGCTCTCATTGATACTATGTTTGTTTCTGAAGTGTGTGTGTGTGTGTGTGTGTGTGTGTGTGTGTGTGTGTGTGTGTGTGTGTGTGTGTGTGTGACACACACACTGTGAGAGAGAGAGAGGGGGGGCTTTGGTAGACTATTGCATTGGTCCATTTATTGAAGATGAACGCAATGCGACATCCTTTACTAGGCTCACCCACCAACAGTGCAGGTGCTGAACTGCTGATCCGAATGTATAGGTAAAAACCATATTATGCGTTTTCATCAATAAATAAATGACCAAAATGTATACTATATATATATATATATAGTATACAGTGTGTGTGTGTATAAACAGGAATATATAAACTGGAAAATATGCATGAATGGTTTTGACAGTTATTGAGAGTATATGAGTTTTAATATGGACACGAGTGATGTCATCTAGGACATTGAATCCGTGTGTCGTCTTAATCACAGGCACAGCTCCATGAAATTATGAAGAAATAGCAATACCTTGTCTTATAGCCGGGACTGCTACGTTTCCAGTATACAGCTCGGGTCCGTGTTCTTTCTCGCCATCTGCAGTACACAATGTAGGACAGTAGATGGCGCCATTTACCAAAATCACTTTAACTACGTTTCCAGTACAGCTCGGGTCCGTGTCCTCTCTCGCCATCTGCAGTACAAAATGTAGGACAGTAGATGGCGCCATTTACCTAAATCACTTTAACTACGTTTCCAGTACTGGCAGTACAGCTCGGGTCCGTGTCCTCTCGCCCTCTGCAGTACAAAATGTAGGACAGTAGATGGCGCCATTTACCTAAATCACTTTAACTACGTTTCCAGTAGTTCGGGTCCGTGTCCTCTCTCGCCCTCTGCAGTACACAATGTAGGACGGTAGATGGCGCCGTTCACCAGGCTCTGTGGAAAACAGCGCCGTGGCTCTCAGTGAGGGAGTGACTTCACTATGTGACTGTTTGTCTAGTTATTCCCTGAGGTCCAGTCTGACCGCCTCCTCCCTGCTCACAGTAGGACAGAGCCCAGACAGGTCACACACACGCACACACACACGCACGCACATACACATGTACATACACACACACACACACACACACACACACACACACACACACACACACACTCAGACATGGACACGGGTCAATAATTTTGTGGGGTCTTTCCGTATATCCCCAGGGCCCTCTGCATGGCTGTATCAGATAGAAATGTCTGTGTGTTTGTGAGAAGGGCTTTCTGGACACAGGAACCCAGCAGGTCATAAACGGGGTCGGAGGTCAAGGGGTCAATCCCACACGGCCCTCTCCCATATCTACTCAACCACGGTATACACACAGCGCCATAACATTTATAGCGTTTTCTCCCAAAACAAGACGTTATGCAGCAGCTGAGAAATGTAAGCCGATCTTTGTGGAGTCATAAAGCGTTGAATTATCACACACAAATGAGCTGTAAAGAGCTGCGGTTACGGTGACCATGCTGCTCTGGTGCGGTCGCTACCCTGGAGTACCCTTTAATACCATGTCCTGGAGTACCATATAGCACTATGTAGTATCCTGTAGTACCATGTAGTACCATATAGTACTATGTAGTACCCTGTAATACCATGTAGTACCATATAGTACTATGTAGTACCCTGTAATACCATGTAGTACCATATAGCACTATGTAGTACCCTGTAATACCATGTAGTACCATATAGCACTATGTAGTACCCTGTAATACCATGTAGTACCATATAGCACTGTGTAGTACCCTGTAATACCATGTAGTACCCTATAGCACTATGTAGTACCCTGTAATACCATGTAGTACCATATAGTACTATGTAGTACCCTGTAATACCATGTAGTACCCTATAGCACTATGTAGTACCCTGTAATACCATGTAATACCATATAGCACTATGTAGTACCCTGTAATACCATGTAGTACCATATAGCACTATGTAGTACCATGTAGTACCATATAGCACTATGTAGTACCCTGTAATACCATGTAGTACCATATAGCACTATGTAGTACCCTGTAGTACCATATAGCACTATGTAGTACCCTGTAGTACCATATAGCACTATGTAGTACCCTGTAATACCATGTCCTGGAGTACCATGTAGCACTATGTAGTACCCTGTAATACCATGTAGTACCATGTAGCACTATGTAGTACCATATAGCACTATGGAGTACCCTGTAATACCATGTCCATATATATAGCACTATGTAGTACCCTGTAGTACCATGTTGTACCATATAGCACTATGTAGTACCCTGTAATACCATATAGCACTATGTAGTACCCTGTAATACCATATAGCACTATGTAGTACCCTGTAATACCCTGTAATACCATGTCCTGGATTACCATATACCATTAAATGTCCTGGAGTACCATAGCACTATGTAATAACCTGTACTACAATTGAATACCCTGGAGTACCATGTAATACTCTGCAATACCATTTAATACTGTGGAGTACCATAGAGAGAGAGAGAGAGAGTGAGAGAGTAAGAAAGAGGGGGGAGGGAGAGAGGGAGGGAGGGAGAAGAAAGAGAGAAAGGGGGGAGATACTTCCTTTGAAAAGTAGTGATAGGGAAATACTCAAGTGAAGTTCAATTACTTCAAAATATATAAAAGTACAGTAAATATACTGAATTACTCTTCAGGCCTATTTTACCCCCCCCCCCAAACACCCAATAAACAAAACAATAAACTGAGAAAAAAATTGTATATTTTAGAAAAAAAAAAGTGTTTTATTGCTTCAACAACGATCCATATATACAGTCCAGATACTGGATATCATCATCATAGTGCTGGAGCAGTTCATCAGCACAGACCTTGGTTCAATGGGGGACAAGTTTTTATAAAAATTCAGCTTCAAAATCTTTGGCTTCAGAATAATGTTTCCAGTTGAGAAACAACTGTATCATAACATATACAATGGCAGACCCAACATGAGTCATTTTTTTTTCAATTAAACATATTATGGGATATATTTATACCGTATTTCTCAGTGGCAAAACCGCATTCCGGAACATTATTTAGGAGCAATCGGAACCTGTATGAAGGCAATTTAAAGGTGCTGTAGTAAGTGGTAGTTTTGTTCAAATACATAGTTAAAATAATAGCTCTACATTCCGACAGGCAGCCATCACTGATATAGTATAGTGTCTGGTCAGTAACATGGGTCTCCCAGTCCCTCCACTCTGCAGTAAACAGAAAATACATGTTCCGGTATCCCTTCCCACTGTATCCAATCAGGAGAGAGATCTCCACACTGCAACAATGGTCTGACAAATATAAGAAATAAAAACTAAGCAAATTATGTGCTTGAAACAAGTCAAATAATTTGCCAGTGCATTAAGTGCAATTTGGCTTGACAAGATTTGTTGAAATAAGTACAAATAATCTAGGGTTCTCTCTCCTGATTGGATGAAGTGGATGATTGGAGGGAATGGGAGACCCGTGTTACTAACCACACAGTCTATATACGTAAGTGATGGCTGTCGGAATGTAGAGATATTTAACACTTTTTAGCACCTTTAAATTCCACAAACCATAATTTCTCAAAAGGTGGGAGTTTTATTAACAGAGAACCTCGTCATTTCAGTATATCAATGCGGTTCTGTTGAGATCTTTAGATCTCCGAGTTACAGGGTGGAACGTTTCTCTGTGATTCCACAGCACATCGTTCACTGTTCGATTAACTACATTCTGCAGATATAAAAGTGCTCAATCATTGCAACGGCGTTCAGAGAAGGGGAACTCCTGAAAGGATAACACTGAACTCCTGACAGACAACACCAACTTCATCACTACTTCTTAGGCCGGAGTCTGGTACTGACAATGCAAAAAAAAAAAGAAAAAAAAGGCTTTCAACCTTTCAACCCACCAACATTATGGGAAATGGGCTCCTCGTCTTCTCCAGAGTCCGATAGAAGAAGATAGATACCAATTTCCTCTCTGTGCGTTCAGTTGAAAGCTATCCGGCTGCGAGCTAGCGTAGCACAAATGACTGGAAGCGGATACGGATCAGCTAGCCAAGCTGTTGGGCAAGAACACCTCTCAGAGTGTTTTAAGCTAGGCTAGTGGTCCGTATCCCCTTTCATTAATTTGTGCGGAGCTAGGCTAGCTTGCAGCAGGATAGCTTTGTACTGAATGCACAAAGACGACATTGGTATCTATCTTCTTGTCTGACTCTGGAGAAGACGGTAAGAGCATATCCCATAATGTTGTTGTGTTACTTTAACAAGTGAATTTGTCTTGTTTGAAGACTCGTCCAGGTTAGTTCAAGGTATGTTAAGTCAAACCTTCTTACCGCACCAGCAGATATATTTGCTAGTTTCAAGTCATTGTACTTGTGTCCTGACAATATGACCTATGTCAAAAAGAAATAATCATTGAACAAGAAATAATAACATCTTCAAACAACACTTATTTTAAGATCATCTAGAGTAAAAATGTCTTAAAACTAGTTGTACGTAATTAGGAAGTGCAGAGGACGTTGGAATGTATGGAAACACAGACTATATAAGACAAGACAAAATACAGATTCACAAACGACGCTTAGCAAGGCCAGACTCACGCGTGTGACTCTGCTAGTGGAGGAGACCACAGTACTGTGACAACAGCCGCTTAGTGTCGATCTATCAGAGAGAGAGAGAGAGAGAGAGAGAGAGAGAGAGAGAGAGAGACAGAGAGACAGAGAAACAGAGAGAGAGAGAGAGACAGAGAGAGGAATTCACGCCCCCAACTGACCACCCATTGGACGCGGTACATGGTGCGGTACCATGAGATGCCTGGTTTTTAAGTGAATCCCACTCTAATAATTGTTGAGATAACGTGAGGAAAAAAACAACATTTCGTTCATCGTCGTCTCCCGTTTAGCCGATTAAATGACCGATCGATCACAAGCTCAAACGATGTCCAGCTACACCGGACTCTTTGGTAGACACACAACTGCGGTTCGTAGGGTTCATTCCCACTTTGATGAACCGTTTGGCTGGTAAAATGCTAAAAGTGTCCAGCTACCAGCAGCTACGTTGGTCTGATAGTCTCCAGCCCTGCGCTCAGACGTGCGAGGGGGCAGCCACAGGAGGGGGGAGTGACTGGACTCGACCTCCTCCTCTACTCCTGGACGAGGCTTCTCTCTTCTCTTCCTCTGTGGAGAAGGAGGGCTCCTATACAGTGACCGTCCAGACGCCGTCCGTCCGTCCGTGTGCCTGGTGCGGTGCTAGAGTCTCTGCGGGCTGAGGCACGAGGGAGTGTCTGGGTACAGCAGACAATGGACAGACTTGAACCTGCGAGAGAGAGAGAGAGAGAGACGGAAATCAGCCTCACAATGTGTGGAAACCACCCGCTGGGACCTTCGGAATAACAATGCGAGTGTAGGCTAGTGTTCACACGCACGCACGCACGCACGCACGCAGGCACACACACACACACACACACACACACACACACACACACACGCGCACGCGCACACACACACACACACACACACACACACACACACACACACACACACACACACACACACAATGGACAAAGGCAGGAAACAGGTCACTGTGTCAGTAAAGCACACACTGTGCACATAGAACACAATTGTAGCACCCCCCCAAGTCAAAAAAAAAAAGATAAGAATATCATCTGAAAGCATACCTTGTATACTTTCATATACGTTTTAAAACCGAGAAATCCGAAAGCGGGAAAATTCATATCCGAAAACAGGAAAAGATAAAACGGATTTCATAAGGGCCCTAAATTCACTCTGAAAATCTGCTCCGCTCTGATAAACGGACTCTTCGGTCAGAGCGTCCAGCGTGCAACTCTGAGCCCTCAGAATTTCCGAACAACTTGAGTGCGCTCGCTCTGACACTGGTTGTAAATAGTTACGAGTGTTGTATGTGCCTCCCTGTATTGTAAATAGTTCATATGTGTGTTGTCACTACTGTATGTACTGTATAATTGTAAATAAGTTATTTTATGTATATTTATTTACCTAATTTATGTGCAATCGTTTCATTTCAGCTCAGTGTAAAGAAATGCACCCATACTAACAACCGCCTTACTGGGCCTACCACCCCCCCGGAAAAAATCCTAGAGGAAACACGGCTACACATTAATTAATGTGAAAGCACATAAAAAGTACCAGAAATACATTGCAAGTATAAGGGTGCTAGCTGGTACCTTGTAGGGTCATTCAGAGGTGTTATAAGGGTGTTAGCTGGTACCTTGTAGGGTCTTTCAGAAAGTGTTATAAGGGTGCTAGCTGGTACCTTGTAGGGTCTTTCAGAAGGTGTTATAAGGGTGCTAGCTGGTACCTTGTAGGGTCTTTCAGAAGCTGTTATAAGGGTGCTAGCTGGTACCTTGTAGGGTCTTTCAGAAAGTGTTATAAGGGTGCTAGCTGGTACCTTGTAGGGTATTTCAGAAGCTGTTATAAGGGTGCTAGCTGGTACCTTGTAGGGTCTTTCAGAAAGTGTTATAAGGGTGCTAGCTGGTACCTTGTAGGGTCTTTCAGAAGCTGTTATAAGGGTGCTAGCTGGTACCTTGTAGGGTATTTCAGAAGCTGTTATAAACAGGTAACAGGTAACATGGTGGGACATCTCGGTATCTGTACATAGTTATTTACAGAGCATATAGGACATGCTGGGTCCTTTGGTAGTGCAATACACTGTTACTGTTGTTATACTATTTCTAAAGTGACCTTTCCCTTTTGGCCATAAGTGTGGGCGTGTGCGGCATGAGTGTGTGCCTGCTCATGTTAAAGTGGCTAGTGTGCGAGCGTGCACAGCGTGCGTGTCGTGTGTGTGTTCATGTGTGCTTGTGTGTGAGAAGTTCAGTGTTCTGTGGCACTCAGTGTTCATTGTTCAAGGCTCTGATGGCCTGGGGGAAGAAGCTGAGCCGAAGCCTCTCTGTCCTAGTAGCTGGGGTTCGCAGGCGTCTGCCTGACCTCAGCAGCTGGAACAGGCTGTTATTGGGGTGGTGAGGGTCTTTCATTATTCTGCAGGCTCTGGATTTGCACCTCTTTTAGGGTCTTTCAGAAGGTGTTATAAGGGTGCTAGCTGGTACCTTGTAGGGTCTTTCAGAAGGTGTTATAAGGGTGCTAGCTGGTACCTTGTAGGGTCTTTCAGAAGGTGTTATAAGGGTGCTAGCTGGTACCTTGTAGGGTCTTTCAGAAGGTGTTATAAGGGTGCTAGCTGGTACCTTGTAGGGTCTTTCAGAAGGTGTTATAAGGGTGCTAGTTGGTACCTTGTAGGGTCTTTCAGAAGGTGTTATAAGGGTGCTAGCTGGTACCTTGTAGGGTCTTTCAGAAGGTGTTATAAGGGTGCTAGCTGGTACCTTGTAGGGTCTTTCAGAAAGTGTTATAAGGGTGCTAGCTGGTACCTTGTAGGGTCTTTCAGAAGCTGTTATAAGGGTGCTAGCTGGTACCTTGTAGGGTATTTCAGAAGCTGTTATAAACAGGTAACAGGTAACATGGTGGGACATCTCGGTATCTGTACATAGTTATTTACAGAGCATATAGGACATGCTGGGTCCTTTGGTAGTGCAATACACTGTTACTGTTGTTATACTATTTCTAAAGTGACCTTTCCCTTTTGGCCATAAGTGTGGGCGTGTGCGGCATGAGTGTGTGCCTGCTCATGTTAAAGTGGCTAGTGTGCGAGCGTGCACAGCGTGCGTGTCGTGTGTGTGTTCATGTGTGCTTGTGTGTGAGAAGTTCAGTGTTCTGTGGCACTCAGTGTTCATTGTTCAAGGCTCTGATGGCCTGGGGGAAGAAGCTGAGCCGAAGCCTCTCTGTCCTAGTAGCTGGGGTTCGCAGGCGTCTGCCTGACCTCAGCAGCTGGAACAGGCTGTTATTGGGGTGGTGAGGGTCTTTCATTATTCTGCAGGCTCTGGATTTGCACCTCTTTTAGGGTCTTTCAGAAGGTGTTATAAGGGTGCTAGCTGGTACCTTGTAGGGTCTTTCAGAAGGTGTTATAAGGGTGCTAGCTGGTACCTTGTAGGGTCTTTCAGAGGTGTTATAAGGGTGCTAGTTGGTACCTTGTAGGGTCTTTCAGAAGGTGTTATAAGGGTGCTAGCTGGTACCTTGTAGGGTCTTTCAGAAGGTGTTATAAGGGTGCTAGCTGGTACCTTGTAGGGTATTTCAGAAGGTGTTATAAGGGTGCTAGCTGGTACCTTGTAGGGTATTTCAGAAGCTGTTATAAGGGTGCTAGCTGGTACCTTGTAGGGTCCTCCTCCAGGGAAAGGGGGCCTCGTAGGTTAACGGTGTTCCTACTGCTCTCCACTGTGCCGTAGCTGAGGGTCACCTGGACAGAGAGATTCAAGTCTAAAGTCAAATACAAATATACTGTAGATTTATGATAGTTTCAAGTTTGTTTATTAATTGTCATAGTAAAATACAGAATACTTTATCATGAAATGCTTTTTTCTGTATGAGCCCCTGGGAGTGTGCTAGATAAAAACAGATACAAAGTATAAAATAGAATAGAAAAAGTCAAAAGTACGTAAAATAAAGTGTTCAGTCAATATACATATATACAATATAGAGTATATTGATATGAGATAAGATAAGTTAAAGCATCAACATAATTTTTATATGTATATAATATATATTAAGAATATCATGACACAAAGCAGCACATCTCATTACACAACCCCCAGTAGCAGCACAGCACACCCTCAGTGCTGCTACTGGGGGAAATCAACCAAAGATGGAATCGTGAACTTAGAGAATCGTTACACCACTAGTAAAGAGCGCACATGCATACAGTGTTTGCATGTGGATGTGTTTGAGTATCTGCAGGTTTCAACAAGTTACATTTAAGGTTTTTAAGACCTTAAGGACCTTAGGGTTAATACCATTATAGCGACACTGAACTGGCGGCTGAACATTTGATATATTTAATATTATTTAATCTCCCGACAGACGGCTGCCCCCCGGTGTGTGTGTGTTTGTGTGAGTGTGTTTGTGCATGTGTGTGTGTGTGTGTGTGTTTGTGCATGTGTGTGTGTGTGTGTTTGTGCATGTGTGTGTGTGTGTGTGTTTGTGCATGCATGTGTGTGTTTGTGTGTGTGTGTTTGTGCGTGCGTGTGAGCGTGTGTGTGTGTGTGTGTGTGCGTGTGTGTACCTGGCTGTGTATGTCAGAGACCAGTCCCAGGTTCTCCAGGTGGGAGTGGAACAGCGGCGACCGGACAAGCCCCACCCCTAGCAACGCCTCGATGATGTAACCCACGGTGCAGTCGTCAGGGAGACGAATACGCTCAGCTGTCACCGTGAAGGCACCATCACTTTAAAGAGAGAGAGAGAAAGAGAAGCCATTTAAGTATATTTGTGATTCACTGGTGTGGCTGTTGTGCTGTTGTTATATGTCTGCCTTGACTGTCTCAGTGTCTTATCATGCCACTACATCACTGTGACCTGAGAGAGAGAGAGAGAGAGAGAGAGAGAGAGAGAGAGAGAGAGAGAGAGAGAGAGAGAGAGAGAGAGAGAGAGAGGAGAGATAGAGAGAGAAAGAGAAAGAGAGAGAGAGAGAGAAGGAGTGTAATAAGAGAGAGTATGTAAGAGAGAGGAAGAGAAAGAAAGAGAGAGAGAAAGAACAGGAAGAAAGAGAAATAAAGAGAGGAAGAGAGAGAGAGAGGTGGACTTCATTGTTATGAATGAATGAATCATGGAAATCCTTCACCAGCACTGTGTAGCAGCCAACCTTGGGCTACGCAGGTTCAATGGCTGTCAGTCACTGGCACCAGGCACACATCACACTACACAATGGCTGCCATACACACAGGCACCAGGCACACGTCACACTACACAATGGCTGAAGGCCTTGAGAGACGAGGATTGATACCAGCCAAGTAAGGGGATGGATGGCCAGGTGGCCCTGATATCAGACCTGATGGGGAATGTGTCCAGGAACGTCAGGAAACCCCCTACTCTTTATGATCGAAGCCTGGGGCTCTGTAAAAGGTGCTGTAAGTGGTATTTTATGTTAAAATTAGTGTTAAATAGCTCTACATTCCGACAGCCATCCCTGATATATAGCGTGTTTGGTCAGTAACATGGGGTCTCCCAGTCCCTCCACTCTGCAGTAAACACTAAATACATTTTCTGGTATCCCTTCCCACTTTATCCAATCAGGAGAGAAAATCCTAGATATTTTTATTTCATATTTCAAGACATCTTGTCAAGCCAAGTATGCTTACAGCACTGGTAGATTATTTTACTTGTCTCAAGGACACATTTAGCTTAAAACTAGTTTTTATTTCTTATTTTCATCAGACCATTTTTTGCAGTGTGGAGTTCTCTATCCTGATTGGATAAAGTGGGAACGGAACACCAGAACATTTATTCACTGCAGAGCGGAGAGACTGGACTTATTATTTTAACATGTAGACCACTTGTTTTAACAAAACAAAACAATACCACTTACAGCTACTTGAATGACCGAATTCAGTAAAATTCGTAGGGCTGACCCCGATTAGTCGAATAGTCGACTAATCGATCGAAAGGAACCGTAGTTGACTGCCAACCTCTTAGTTGAATGCAAAGAAAAAAATTTATAATATACATTTAAAAAAAATTATCATTCTTTCTAAAAGCAAGGAGGGCTAACGCTAATGGCGCGCATACCAGAGAGGCTAACAGCCTAAGAAAATGGGCAGAGGCACATCTAATGAACACACTAGACTAGACAAATATCAAGATGTCCAATTGCATACTTTTGCAGAGGACAAGAAGCCTTCAGTCGACTCCTTCAGATAAGCACCCCCCACAGCCCAAATGGAATGATACCAATCAAAGTCGACTATACAAATCCTTAGTCGGGGACAGGCCTACAAATTCTAAGGACTACGTGGCACTACTGCCCCGTGTGGCCGCGCTGCCGGGGAAGCGGTTGACGTTGATCTGAAGGAACACTCACCCGGCCCAGGGGCTCATCTTGAGGGCGAGGCCGCGGCTCACACAGAACCCTGCGCCTCCCGTGGCGAACCAGAAGCTCACCTGCTTCTGCAGAAGAAGAAGAACACAGCGACACGACACACCGTCATCAGTGCCGTTAGATTCAAGTCCAGCCTAAAGACATGGCTCAAAAGCATCATGTGCATATCCGTGGAGTGAAGTTGTGGAATAACTGACCTGAAAACATCAACATTAGTAAACATATTGCACTATTTAAAAAGCAGCTTAAAAAAATACACATTAGAGAAATATAGAAATGAGTAATGCTGATAAACGAAGTTATGTTATATTGTGTTATGTAGTGTTGTATTTACTACTGCTGTCAAGCGACTCAAGTTTTTTTTGTACTATAGTCAAATGTATATTATATATTAATGTATTGTACTAAATTATGTTATATCAAGTAAAATTAATGGAGTAAAACATTTAAATGTAAGGGGTAGGGATCAATAAGCTTAGCTTCCCTCTACTCCTTTTTTGAACATGTCAACTAACTACATTGCTCTTGACTTTTTGTTTATCATTTCTTTTTCATTCTGATTATTCTGTTTGACAAAGCTTGATATTATGACTTATTTAGAGGAATGTAAAGAATACATGTTCAAAAATAAACTTTTTCATTCATTCATTCATTCAAAAGAGACTATAATTAATAATAATAATAATAATAATAATTCATTTATTTTATATAGCGCTTCTCAATGACCCGAAGTCGCTGACAATAGGCAAAAGAAAAACAAAGAAACATAGAACCACAGGGAAACGGGGAACAATGTGAATACACAAGAACATAAGAGCCACGAGTAGCAGACAACAAATACAGGAGCCAGTAGGGGAGACAGTCAGGAAGTGAGTAAGGGAAACCGATGGGGGGGGGGGGGGGGGGCAGGAGAGGAGAGAAGGTAGGGCAGGGGAAAAGGGGGTGGTAGGCGTAGGTTGGAGGAGGGTGGTTATGGGTAGGGACGGTTAAATGCTCCTCGTCCAATCAACAGTCATCTCCCGCCTCGACTACTGCAACGCACTGCTCGCTGGCCTCCCGGCCACTGCCACTAAGCCTCTTCAACTCATTCAGAACGCAGCGGCCCGCCTGATCTCAAACCTACCGAAGTCGGCCCATGTCACCCCACTTCTTAGGGACCTGCACTGGCTCCCCATTGCTGCACGAATCCGCTTCAAGGCCCTCGACCTAGCATACCGTGCGGCAAAGGGAACTGCTCCCGCCTACCTCCGGTCAATGGTCTCTAACTACACACCCTCAAGACCCCTACGCTCTGCATCTTCTGGCCGCCTCAGACCTACTCCTATCCAAGCTCCGGGAGGGTCATCAAAGAGAAGTCGCCTATTCTCAGTCCTTGCCCCACAATGGTGGAATGAACTACCCACCCCAGTTAGGACAGCCGAAACACGTCCAATCTTTCGCCGTCGACTAAAGACGCACTTCTTCAACCATTATCTGAATTAAAAAAAAAAAAAAAAAAAAAAATCTAACCCTAACTAACCATACTGTCATGCACTTGTCCTAATAAACTAACCTACACTGTAGCACTCAACACTTTGATGAACATTGTTACTCAGCTGATAGAGTTGTGCTCTTCCTGATGTAGGAAGAACAGGTAGGTTTTGAGACGGGATTTGAAGGTGGAGAGTGAGGGAGAGTACCCTTTTAGTTTAGTTTAGTTTGATTAACCTAGATATTCAGCTAAAGGCACCTTTACATGTTTGTATGTGTCTAACTATGTTATGTCTATGTGATGTGTTGTGATGTCATGTGTCTTTTTATGCGTCTCTGATGTCTGTATGATGATGCATGTCTGAACACTTCGTTCCCCAGTACCCCCCTACAAGGACCACAATGGAAATAAGCTCTGAGCTTTTTTGTGTCTATCCTTGGCAGTATTTCCAGACTATGCTTCTGTCACATGTTATTTTATATATTGTCAAATAAAGTAATTCGTTCATTCACTCCTTCACCCTGTGAGACCTCCAGTAGCCCCCCAGGCCTGAATCTACTTCAATAACTCACCACCCACAGCCAAGAACCTGGGCAAGCAGAGTCATATCCAGTATTGCCCACTTTTGTGCACAGGAACATGGCAGACCCCTCCCACCCCGGCCACAGCCTCTTCACCCTGCTCCCCTCTGGGAGAAGACTGCGGATCCCAAAGGCTGTGAAGCCCGTCACAGACTGAGAGTTTTTTTCCCTCAGCCGCCAGGCTGATCAATGACTCAGGCCCCCCCCCCCCCCACCGCCCGAGTGACACTTGCACAATAACAATGACAAAAATACTGCACTGGGGCTGACTGGAACTCTGCACTTTACTTTACACTTATATATATATATATATATATATATATATAATTTATTTATTTATTCAAATTATTAATCCTTCACTGCACTGTCTTTGTCCTGTGTCTGTTGTTGCTGTTGCTGTTGAAAAACGGATTTATGGAAAAATGCATACACTGGAATTGCCGAAACAATTACCAATGTGTTTACACATATGGCTTATTAAAGGAATCTGAATCTGAATGACCAAAAACCAGTCTGACTAGAACACATCGATAAGGACCAGAAGAACACATCAGTGAGGGCTAGAACACATCAGTAAGGGCCAGAAGAACACATCAGTAAGGGCCAGAAGAACACATCAGTAAGGGCCAGAAGAACACATCAGTGAGGGCTAGAACACATCAGTGAGGGCTAGAACACATCAGTAAGGGCCAGAAGAACACATCAGTGAGGGCTAGAACACATCAGTGAGGGCTAGAACACATCAGTAAGGGCCAGAAGAACACATCAGTGAGGACTAGAACACATCAGTGAGGGCTAGAACACATCAGTAAGGGCCAGAAGAACACATCAGTGAGGGCTAGAACACATCAGTGAGGGCTAGAACACATCAGTGAGGGCTAGAACACATCAGTAAGGGCCAGAAGAACACATCAGTGAGGGCTAGAACACATCAGTAAGGGCCAGAAGAACACATCAGTAAGGGCTAAAACACATCAGTGCTCACCGTATATACACTGTATCTATCCACACCTGTCTGTACATTGTATATTACTAATGCACTTTACTGTTACATTTGGACTCTGTTTGGATGCCAAACTTATTTTCTTTGTACTGTACTTGTGCTGTATAATGACAATACATTTGATTCTAATCTAATCTAAACACATCAGTGAGGGCTGGAACACATCAGTAAGGACAAGAGGGGCTGGAACACATCAGTGAGGGCTGGAACACATCAGTAAGGGCTGGAACACATCAGTAAGGACAAGAGGGGCTGGAACACATCAGTGAGGGTTGGAACACATCAGTAAGGACAAGAGGGTTTCCCCCATGCTACGCTGCACAGCTGAGATCCTGTGTTGACTGCATGCACTCAGGCGTCAGTGAGTCACAGGTGTGAACAGATACAACATTTGACTGAGTGAGCGAGGAGACATTTTCCCCCAGCGGAAGGCAAGTGATGCAAATGTGATTTTGAATGGAAAGTAAAAAAAAAAAAAAAAAAAAAACGGCTGGCAAGCTAATCGGAATCAAAGAGCTCTATTATATAATGCACCGTTGGCAGATTTCGGCCAATAAAAGCTTACCATGTGGGCGGTACCGAGCCTCTCCGTGGCCTCTATTGGTCGTTCTAGGCTGGGCCGACCGATGTAAACGTCCTGTGTGTGGCTGAAGTGTGAGAGGAGCTTCACTAGAGGGCCGACGTTCACATAGTTATCATCGTCTACATGGCAGAACCACCTGCAACACAGGATGCAAGGGGTTAACGAAGAGGGACATGTGTTTGAATGTATGTTTGAATGTATATATATGTATGTATGTGTGAATGTATTTATATGTATGTATGTATATATGTACGCTGTATGTATGTATGTGTGCGTGTGTATCTTACTTGTTGCCAGAGTGGATAAAGGAGTCGTACTCCTGAGCCATCTTACAGGACAGCGCCTGCCGGTTATGAGCAGCTGAACAGTTTGTAACGATCAGGTGGCCTCCTGGTAACAGACAAAACAATATAGTATTATTAACAAGTGATTTTATTTGTTTCAACACCATTTCATATTTGTATCTTTCCTAATCAGTTTTATGTTGCCATGTCATGTGGTGTTTTGAACCATGCTGGGAATGTGTTTTGTATTATTGTCACATGCTGTTCCAAAAAGGAGTTGCATTGTTGTTACAAAAAAGCAAATGAGGCCTCTGATGTGTGTACTTGCTCCTACCTTTTCTAAAATAACCAACCAAGCAGCCAGCCAGTCAGCCAACTAAGCAACCAACTAACTAACCAACCAATTAACCAGCCAGTCAGCCAACTAAGCAACCAACCAGCCAGCCAACCAACTAACTAACTAACCGACCAACCAGCCAGGCAGCCAACTAAGCAACCAACCAACCAACTAACTAACCAACCAACCGACCAACCAGCCAACTAAGCAACCAACCAACTAACCAACCGACCGACCAGCCAGGCAGCAAACTAACCAACCAACCAACCAGCCGGCCAGCCAACTAGCCAACCAACCAGCCATCCACCCACATCAGCCAACTACCGGTAACTGTTTCAGAAGGCTAATAAGAATGTTAGCCAGTTAGCTGTAGTACGTATGGTGAAGACTAATAAGAATGTTAGCCATTTAGCTGTAGTACATAATGGTGAAGAAGGCTAATAATAATGTTAGCCTGTTAGCTGTAGTACATAGGTGAAGAAGGCTAATAAGAATGTTAGCCAGTTAGCTGTAGTACGTATGGTGAAGAAGGCTAATAAGAATGTTAGCCAGTTAGCTGTAGTACGTATGGTGAAGAAGACTAATACGAATGTTAGCCAGTTAGTTGTAGTACGTATGGTGAAGAAGGCTAATAAGAATGCTAGCCAGTTAGCTGTAGTACATATTGTGAAGAAGACTAGAATGTTAGCCAGTTAGCTGTAGTATGTATGGTGAAAACTAATACGAATGTTAGCCAGTTAGCTGTAGTAGTACGTATGGTGAAAACGAATATGGATGTTAGCCAGTTAGCTGTAGTACGTATGCTACGTGTGTTTCCATTGTTGATTGAGCCAGGCTGACTTCCTGGTCTGTTTTTGTCCAGTCAGCAGCCTGCTTCCTGGTTTCTAAGCAACAACAATACTACTGCTTCCTGTCACATCTCTGCAACTGGAGATAATATTGCCACTCAGCAAAACTGTGTGTGTGTATGTACAGTATATATGAATGTGTGTGCATGTATGTATGTATGTATGTATGTATGTATGTATGTATGTGTATGTATGTATGCATGTATATATGTATGCATGTATGTAAATTATATGTAACTCACCAATCCTCTTCCTCAGTTTCTCATCCTCTTCATCAGTGAATATGTAAGTCTGTGAAAACACACACACCAGTTAGACATTATATTTAGTATATTATTCCCAGGCTGACCTACAGTATAAGCACATTGAGAGGCTGGTCGTATGGCGCTCTCACTGTTCCAGCACCATTGTTCAACACAGGCTTGTTGACCTCAAGTGAGGCTATACTTGTTTCCTCAGTCATACACACACAGTCACACACAGAGAGAGACACACAATAACACACACAGACACAGTCAGAGAGAGAGAGAGAGAGAGAGAGAGAGAGAGAGAGAAAGAGAGAGAGAGAGACAGTCACACACAGAGACACACACAGTGAGAGATACACACAGTAACATAGAGAGACACACAATCACACACAGAGACACACAGTAACACAGAGAGACACACACACAGTCACACAGAAAGAGACACACAGTCACACAGAGAGACACAATCACACAAAGAGAGATACACACACACACAGACACACACAGAGAGGGGTACACACAGTCACACAGAGACACACAGTCACATATAGACACACACATAGAGACACACAGTCACACAGAGAGATACACACACGGTAACACACAGAGATAGACACACACAGTGAGACACACACACACCCTGTCACACACACAGAGACACACACACAGTCATATACACACTCACACAGACACAATGGTGCTGATATTGGGACGAAGCCAAAACAAAGGTAACCCTGTCTATCAACGCCAGAGCAGCTGACCCTGTGTGTGTGTGTGTGTGTGTGTGAGTGAGAGTGTGTGTGTGTGTGAGAGTGTGAGTGTGTGTGTGTGAGTGTGTGTGTGTGTGAGGGGGGTTATTCAAATAAGTATTAATGTACTGAGTGACAGGGATGTGGTTCAGTGGGTGTTTGTGTATGTATGCCTGTGTGTGTATATGTACCGTTATGTGTATGCGCCTGTGCGCTTGTACAAATACATCCACTCCATCACGCTGGTCGACAGGGTGTGTGTGTGTGTGTGCACACGTGCATGCAAGCGTGTCCACTGTATTCACACGTGTGTTGAGTGACAGGGCTGAGGGTCAGTGAGCACAGAGGAAGCAGGCAGACCCCTAGTCTCTCCACAGGAAGGAAGCTCGCACCCTGCCCCCCCCCCCCCCCCTCCTCACTGCACCAGGGTCAGGACCCCCCCGCCCCCTCCCAACCACCCCTGCTATGCAGCACAAATTCAATTATATATATATTTTTAAAGCGGGCAAAACAATGAGCTTGAGGATGGAGGAGAGAGAGAGAGAGAGAGAGAGAGAGAGAGAGAGAGAGAGATAGGATGGCAGTGAAAGAAAGGCAGGAGTGAGAGAGAAAGAAAGAGCGAAATAATGAATAGAGAGAAAAAGAGAGAGAGAGAGGGCAAACCAGCCAGCTGTGCATTTTCATCACCACTGCCTTTCACTGAGCTCCTTAAGCCACCCAGAGTCAGCCAGAGTGTGTGTGTGTGTGTGTTACAACTCACATGATTACACCAATGTAACCTCGTGTGTTTGCACGGGTGTAGGTGTGTGTGGTGGTGGGTGGGTGGGTGGGGGTGGGGGGCTGCATGGGGTGTAGGAAAGGGGGAGGAGAGAGGGGGAGAGAGAGGGGGAGAGAGGGGGGGGGGTTGATGGCCGGTCAGCAGGAGTTGAGTTTTACAACACAGGAAACTGTTGTAGTAAGAAGACCATGACAATAACAACTCCTGGTGGAGAGAGAGGGGGGGAGGGAGAAGGAGGGAGGGGAGAGACAGACACACAGATAGTGAGACAGGGAGGAAGAGAGAGAGAGGGAAAGAGATATATTTTTGAAACGTTTGAAATATTACCCCAACTGAAGTCACTGTTTTGGAACATAGGTCTCGTTTGTGACATGCACATTTTGAATTTGAGAGAGAGAGAGAGACAAAGGGGGGGAGGGAGGGTAGAGGGAGAGGGAGAAGCAGAGAGAGGAAGGGGGGTCTGTGTGTGTCTGTGGTGGAGGAGTTGAGGTCATTATGTTTTGGGTAGTTTTAAAAGGGAGTCTTTACAGAACAATAACGTTGCCAGAGTGGCGGGTTTTGGCTCCTCGTCAGCCTGGGTTTGCTTGAGGGTGGTGGGGTGGTCAGTGTTAATTTAGTCAACGAAAATGACCACTAAATAATGGTCGTCAACGAAGCTTTTCCCCCTGACGAAAACGAGACAAGACGTCACGTTAATGGAGATCATGTGACACTAACGTGACGAAATTATTCATGCGTTGTCGTTGACAAAAGACGACGACACAAAATGTAATTTACAAAATAAACGGGCCGGATGTTACATTGTTGTTGTTGTTGTTGTGAAGCTAGCGTATTAGCAGGTAGCTGTGTTGTGTATGAGAAAGGAAGTATCAACCTGTAAAACCCCATATTGAGCTGGAAATAAAGCACCATACAGAAAAGGAAACTCTCCTCTTTGATCCACCACAATAGAGCACATTAAATAGCTAACATAAGTCTAACCAGCTAGCACTAACGTTAGCTTTTTGGAAAAGCTCACGGCAACTTATGAGGCTGTAACTGAGTGGCGAGACTAAACAAAAAAGAAGAAATCGAAAATAAACAAAAAAGACTAAAACGAAAATGCTCAGACAGACCTGTAGTTGACTAAAACTTGACTAAACGAAAAATAGATAAAGGTGACTAAATATGATGAAAACGGAAAAGAGCATTTGAGACGTGACTAAGACTAAAATAAAAAATTGCTGATGAAATTATTTTAACACTGGTGGACGTACTGAAGGCTCTTCATCAGCCTGGTTTTGCTTGAGGGTGATGGTTCTGAAGGCTGTTCATCAGCCTGGTTTTGCTTGAGGGTGGTGGTTCTGAAGGCTGTTCATCAGCCTGGTTTTGCTTGAGGGTGGTGGTTCTGAAGGCTGTTCATCAGCCTGGTTTTGCTTGAGGGTGGTGGTTCTGAAGGCTGTTCATCAGCCTGGTCTTGCTTGAGGGTGGTGGTTCTGAAGGCTGTTCATCCACCATGACACACTGGAAGCTGAAGGTACTTGGAGCGCAGACATCACGCGCCACTAGGGCTGTACTGAATGTCATTTTTTTTAAGCTTCTATTGAAGTTTTTGAATAAAGCGTATACATTTAGTTTTAGGGTTTTCTCCAAAAAAAATCCTCAATTTGAATAAAGTGATTAATCTGATTAAATTAGTGATTTTTTCAAATTAAATAAATGTTCTAGTTAATGAATATAACTAGGCAGTTTCGTCAACGTAAATAATCCAATAAGGGCACGGTTGGGAAGAAAGTGATGGTGACGTCTTGATGGAGCGCAGAGCGCCAAGCGGATGCAGATAGGATACATCATTTTATGATAAATGTTTTATTTAAGTTTTTATGACGAGTCATATACTATAATAGTATAATACTATAATATTAGTGTAGTATAGCCTAATCTTTATCTGCAACTGTGAAGAAAAACCCCATTGGTTTAAACAGAATAAAAAAATTTATTAAAATAAAAAAATTAAAAATAGAAATAAATGAAAGGTAATCCTAATGTAGGGCGGCTAAGTGGGCAAGGCGCTCGCCACTAATGCAGGAGATGCTGGGTTCGAGCCCAGCTCTCGGCATTGCTACCAGCTTGGCTGGTCGTTCATACTAACACAATTGGCAGTGTAAGGGGTGGGAAAGCTGGTGGGTGGGGATCGGACGTTGTGGACAGCGACTCCTACAGGTCGGTTGGTGCGCCTGCGCAGCAGAATCAGGAAGTGACGGGGGCAGCGTGAGCCTCCCACGCGTTACTCCTCGCCGCTGTGAGATCGCGCTGTGCAGGTGAAAAGATGCGACAGCTGCCTCCTCGAGTACCGGAGGGGACACGTGATGCCAGGCTTCGTCCACATTGCAGCTGACCAGTGGGAGGCATGGCCTAACAGCGTTCGAGACAGGGGAGGGTAGAATTGGACAATACGAAATTGGGATGGGAGAAAAATAGAAAATGGGAGAAAAAGTAGATAAAAATAAATAAATAAAAGATAATCCTAATTGATTTAGAATTCGAATGTCAACATTATGAATGAAGCTTCGAAACTTCGAACTATTGGGTACAGCCCTACGCGCCACCCACTTCCCTTCACCGCCCGTGTCAATAGGCGCCGTTGTCCGCACACCAGGCGCCCGGCTCGCCGAGGGGTGGGGATAAAAACACCCAGCGCACCGGACGCAGACTCTGGACTGTCTGGGAGATCCACTCGCAGCGACTCAAACGTACACTTTAAAAAAAACATGCTCGCTCTGTTCGCTATATAGCACCCGCATCATGCCTCTCGCCGCTCTGCTCTCGCTCGCTGCCCGTCTGTCAGGGGTGTTACGAGGCCACAGCACCCGGGCTGGGGTCATGGTGGGTTCAGGCTACTGGAAGCCAGACAGAAGCCCCGGGCAGGGAGATGATAAGAGAGGCTAGAAGTCACACGCCTCATGCGACGATTAGGGATGGGTACCTTTCACATTTGAACCGATACCGGTACCTGTGAATCGATACCGGTACCCAACGGTACCTTTTTTCGGTACTTTAGTCTCAAGAAATTTTATTTACCTACCTCAGTCGTAAAAAAAAAATCCAAACTTCAAATAACTACAATTTCGACAGTTTTCGGCTTGTCATTGCTCCGACTGCTTTGTTGTTGAATCAAGTCAAATCCTAGGTAAGCATATATTGTGCGTGTGAACGTTGACATGAAAAAAAGGAAAAAAAAGGAAAAAGAAATTAATACATTTTTTATTTATTTATTAATTTTTTTTTGGTTTCTCACTTGATTCGATACTCGGTAGTACCGAGGTGTTTCGGTTCGGTACCTCAAAAGTACCGAATTCGGTACCCATCCCTAGCGACGATAAGAGGTGGTTTATGACACTAACACCTCCAGGGTTAGGGGTTCAACGCCCTTATTAACTCCATAGGTGGAGCATGACACTAACACTGCCAGCCAGGGGTTAGGGGTTCCATTCCCTGCGTAGCTCAATGTTATATTATAGAGCATGACACTAACACTGCCAGGGGTTAGAGGTTCAGTTCCCTAATTAACTCTGTATGTGGAGCATGACACTCACACTGCCAGGGGTTAGGGGTTCCATTCCCTGTGTAGTTAAATCGTTAGAGCAAGGCACTAGGGTTAGGGGTTCTACTTCCATACTAAGCCACCCATGCCAAAATGCCCTCATGTTGTGTGTGTGTGTTCATCTGTGTGTGATGTGTTCGTCTCTGTGTGTGTGTGTGTGTGTGTGTGTGTGTGTGTGTGTGTGTGTGTGTGCATGTTTACACACTCCTGATGATTACACACTTTTTAACTTCCCACGAGAAAGATGGCAAGTTCCCAGGACATTTGTTTTGATGAGGTAGCAGTCAGTGTGTGAGAATGTTTGTGTGTGTGTGTGTATGTGTGCACGGGTGCATGTGTGTATGTGGAGGTGTTTCATGACTCAGCAGACATGCTGTATTTTGGGGCGTGTCTGGGAAGCAGCAGGTAGCGTTACGCACCTGAGCGTGAGAGCGGACGCAGGAATGTCTATCACACACACACACACACCTGCATGGCCGCCAGCACACACACACACACACACACACAATCAGCTGATTTACCCAACCATGCAGTTTCCTTGAATCTGTGTACATGTCAACAGTCTCTGTGGCACTGAAGTAGCACACGGTACGAGGTGTGGGGGGGGGGGGGGGGGGTGTTTCCACGAGGCTTTCTGTTTGAGGAGACGCACCACTAAACCCCCCCCCCGCCACCCCCACACAAAGTGTTGGAAAATTGCCCCCCCCCCCCCCCCCCCCCCCACTGTTCGGAGGGAGAAAAAAAAAGAATAGTGTGTTTTCTTTTCATGCTCAAAAGGTTTTCTGCTCTGCGTTCCCATACATTCCACTTGTACACACTGTCTGTTCGACTTTCACATAAAACTATGTTCACCCAAAACAAAAAAGGAGACACACCCACCCACCCCGGCACTGTCAGAACCAGCCCATAATAATATTATGGTATAAATAGCCGTACCATCAGAACCAGATACAGGAGCCGATCATTGGTACCGAGGCTGGGAGATGCCCTGGGGATAGTCCAGAACCCCCCCCCCCCCTGCTGATATCAAACATAGAACAATACCCCCCCCCCCCCCCCCTGCTGATATCAAACATAGAACAATACCCCCCCCCTGCTGATATCAAACATAGAACAATACCCCCCCCCCTGCTGATATCAAACATAGAACAATACCCCCCCCCCCCCCCTGCTGATATCAAACATAGAACAATACCCCCCCCCCCCATGTCAAAGATGGAAGAGGCTGTAACTATTCCAGTCACGAGGTTCTTAAAGTGTTTTCAGTGGGACTCAGCGTTCCTGGCGCCTGGTCGTCCTCCATGCTGTTGCAGCGGCAGCGCCAGAGAATTGTGATTGGGGGAGCTACGGGGGGGGGGGGGGCTGGATTGTGATTGGGGGAGCTATGGGGGGGGGGCTGGATTGTGATTGGGGGGATACAGGGGGGCTGGATTGTGATTGGGGGAGCTACGGGGGGGCTGGATTGTGAATGGGGAGATATGGGGGGGCTGGATTGTGATTGGGGGAGATACGGGGGGGGCTGGATTGTGATTGGGGGAGCTGGATTGTGATTGGGGGAGCTACGGGGGGCTGGATTGTGATTGGGGGAGCTGGATTGTGATTGGGGGAGCTACGGGGGGGCTGGATTGTGATTGGGGGAGCTGGATTGTGATTGGGGGAGATACGGGGGGGCTGGATTGTGATTGGGGGAGCTGGATTGTGATTGGGGGAGATACGGGGGGGCTGGATTGTGATTGGGGGAGCTACGGTGGGGGCTGGATTGTGATTGGGGGAGCTATGGGGGGGGGGCTGGATTGTGATTGGGAGAGCTACGGGGGGGCTGGATTGTGATTGGGGGAGCTACGGGGGGCTGGATTGTGATTGGGGGAGCTACGGGGGGGCTGGATTATTTATAGCAGGTGCTAATGAATTTTAATGCAACAAACAATAACAAATAACAGAAAAACAAGAATCAATGATTCCGGGCTAATAGGCTGCATAATTGAAAATGCACGTTATTAAATGTTTAGCGTTATACACCAATACAAGCACAATTAATTCCGTGAATTTAGAATAAACAAATCAAATGCAACCACTCGCTCAAGGACACTTTGACAAGCTGCCCGGGAGGAGCGGGAATCGAACAGGGAACCTCCGGGTTACCAGATGACTGCCCGGGAGGTAGAGCAGTCGTCTGGCAATCCGGAGGACGTTCCCGGTTCGATTCCCGCTCCTCCCGGGCAGCGTGTTGATGTGTCCTTGAGCAAGATACTTAACCCCTATATGCTCCTGATGAGCAGGTTGGCACCTTGCATGGTTGCCTCCACCGTCGGTAAAACGTTTTGTATGTATTAAATATATAAAAAAGCAGCCATTTACCATCTACCTAAGGCAAGGGGGGACTGTACAATCCCTTTAAAAATAAAAGTGTATTTGGCCAGGCCGTCCAGGCATCCCACCAATGGAACTCAATACCTCAAACAATTAGAGTGTCCACATCATATCATTCAAGTGCAGGGTTAGGGAATGGCTCATTGAAAACCAGCACTGTCAACACTGAGGTGTCTGTGTGTGCATGTGTGTGTGCGGATATGGTGCGTTTGTCTATGTCTGGGTCTTTTAATATGTCATGATGTGATCTGTCCCTGTATACATGACTGTATTGTGACCTGTATCCCTATCGTATGTCTATGTGCTCTTTTGTTGTGTTTTTATTCTAATGTTATTTATCTTGATTTTATTCTGTTTTTATTGCTAACCCTTTTTCACACAGGATGATTTTAGCCTGTACCTTCTGGCAGAGGGGGACTGCCAATGGAAATTAGCCTTTTGGCTAAAATTGGGTGCACATTTGTAAAATGTGTTATTAATGTACGCTTATACTTATACACCTGCATATAACATACAACTCTGCATGATAGCATGCTGTATATACCGGATATATATGTTTTAAGTTACTGTATATATACTCATCCACATCAGTCTGTATATAGCTACCTGCATATAATCCTTTTACATATCTGTAGACACTATATCTATCTGTACATATCCCTTACCTACTGTATGGCCAGTATGACTTAGTTACGACCACAGTGTCTTTATACCTGTCTCACTGTACATATTATATTACAACTCTGTACATACATCTGATTAGCACTATATTACTCAGTAGTACTTATTTTATATATACTTTATATCCAGTTTAATCACCTGTACATTCTATATTACTACTGCACTTTACTGTTATACATTTGCACTCTGGTCGGATGCCAAACTTATTTCCGTTGTACTGTACTTGTGCTGCTGTATATGGGGACAATACATTTGAATCTACAGGCCTGCAGGCCACTGTTGGGGAGGATCTCTCATTGAATTGACCCTTCTGAGGTTCTTACGGTTCTCATGAGAGTCCCCCCTTGTCTTCATTGAAAGAGAAACATGCAGGACAATGTGTCTTTGGGCTACGCTAATAAACTTGACTCGTCTCCTAAGTCATGGACCTAAATTGAGGAAGTGCACTGTCCGCCCCCCCCGGGCACCCGGGCTCATTAAAACATAGTAGCCTATTCTTGTCCCGTAGACTAGAGAGGACCCACCCAGCCCCTGACCGCCACCACCAAGGCCCTAAACTAAAGTCTAATGAACACGCTGCTATTGTATTCGGTGTTGTTATCTAATCTGCATCAGTATGCCAACAAACTGTCCTCTCTCTCCCTTTCCTGTAAAAGAAAGGATCTTGAACTGTGTGCAATAGGGCGATGTTATTAAAAACCCTTTCACTACCACCACACTAACCCTTTCACTGGCACACGACAAAGGGTTAACCCTTTCTGGGTTAACCGTCTGCAGTGTGGTATAGTGAAAGGGTTAACCTTCTGTAAGTGTGGTTGCGAAAGGGTTAAAGTCAGAGGGCAGCGTGCCTGCCAGCTATAGTCCTCGGTTCGGTCTCATCAAACATCACAAAGGACGGTCTTGTCTCTGCTGGGAGGCGCCAGCCCCCACTATACCGACCAGTATGGGTCCCGATCAGAGCCGAGGTTCAAAGAATCAAGTGGAACCAATTCTATTTCACAGGGTGTATAACTTTCAATGGATGGGGGAGGAGAGGGGGGGGTCTGTAAGATGTCGATCTACCCTCTTTGGACGGTAACTTGATTTTATTACTGCCCCCCCCCCCCCCGGAGAGCTCCATTGAAACCGCGTTTTCAACTGTGAATAATAGACGACTTCACACCAGTTGACAGAGACGCATGTCTATATAGGCTGAAGCCATTCGTGTCCGCGTCAGTATATAGGGGTATGTTATGGGTGGGTGTATAAACACAGGAGAAATATGGCACCGTGCGTGATGTGAACGTGAACCCATGATCTATTGTAACAGACTATAATATATCAACATGAGTCGGAATGGACTCGTGGCTGGAATACATTAGCCGGATGAAAAATGATGCACAGCTGTCTCGAAGATAGAATGCACAGGCTTCTGAATCTGAAGCATTTGGCTCATATTATTATTATAACTGAAATAAATGATGTGACTCCTGAGTCCTGCTCAAATTCACGAGTTATGTTTCCCATTGTATCATCATCCTATTTCTACCGGTATGAGCAGACCGTTTTATTGATTGATTGAAAACTTTATTTACAGATTGCAGAATGGGTACAATACAGTACGGCTCAATACACACAATTGTTAAGGGGATGCAGACCAGAGAAAGACTTTTGTCTTGTTTACATCAGGGTCCCCCATTTTCAATTCATAATAGAATCGTTATAGTGTTTGCCTATATGTATTCTTGCATTTTGTACTAGTTTGTATGTTGTATATGTGTTTGGTCTTTTTACTCTATGAAGCACAATCTCAGGGGGCTCATACAGACCCAAGCATTTCACTGTAATTTACATTATGTGTGTGACAATTAAATAAAACAAAACTTGAACTTATGGGTTCCAATAATTCGTTATGACTATAGGGGCTTCAATGAATGAATGAAAACGTTATTAACAGATTGCAGAATGGGTACAGTACAGTACGGCTCAATACACACAATTGTTAAGGGGATGCAGACCAGAGAAAGACTTTCGTCTTGTTTACATCAGGGTCCCCCATTTTCAATTCAGATGTTAATAATGCTATGTCGGGTCAAAATCCTTACCTGTTGCATGTTTCTAGAGATCCACGTGTCTAGCAGCAGGTCCAGTCTCTGCCGGTGATACCTCCCGGTGGTCTTCACGGCTATGAACAGGTCCGCGGGAGACAGGTCCTCCACCGGGGCGGGGGGCGCGCCGCTGCTCGCCGGGGAGCCGCTCACCGCTCTCCTCTCTCGGGTCAACTTACTGAAGTACGCGGAGTAGACCTTCGGCTTCTCCCCGCCGGACCCGCTGCTGCTGGCCGCTTGAAGTCGCTTCTCCCCGGGCAGCTTCTCCCCAGGCTCGTCCACCACCACCGGGCTGGCAGGGTGTCGGTTACCGGCGAGCACAAGCAGCATCCCCGCTACGACCAGGCAGGTGACGGTAACGGCCGGTCCCGTTGATGAGATTTTTAGCCTCCCGACGTTTTTCGACATTTTGACAGATTATTAATAATGTATACCCTTCATTTATTAATATTGTGATGAGGGCACATTGACCACATCACCGGAGCCTAAAACATCTCTCTGTCTCGACCAGCAGCCTTCAACTTTCCTTCTATAATAAACTTGCAGTCCTTCCATCATACAGCGGAGAGGAGGCGGGGTGACGCCACGCCCAGGGGGGCGGGTCCGAGCGCATGTTCGGGCCAATGTCCGCCTTGAGCGCTCGAACAGGGGCGTGGTCGACCAGCAAAGAGGTGGGGTTGACGTTTTTTTTAATTGGTATTTTGGTAGAAATGAACTGTTTTCACAAGACATTTGTATTGCTAGCTCAAGTTCAAGTTTCTTTATTAGTTGTCATACATAAATACAGAATACTTTTATATGAAATGCTTCTTTCCGTTTTGCTCCTGAGAGTGTGCTAGATAAAAATAGATAAGTATAAAATAAGTATAAAATAGAAAGTCAAGTACGTAAACCAGTGTAAAACAAAACAAAAATGTTCAATATACATAATACAATATACAATGCAGAGTAGAGAAAAAGTAACTGAGTTACAATACACAGTACAATGCAGAAATGGGATGAGGTACAAGTTAGATGAGGTAACTTAGCTCTCTCCATCTCTCTCTCTCTCTCTCTCTCTCTCCCCCCCCCCTCTCTCTCTCTCTCTCTCTCTCTCTCTCTCTCTCTCTCTCTCTCTCTCTCTCTCTCTCTCTGTATGTATGTATAGGTCTGGGTGGTGACGGATGACATACAACTGGATGGCAGTAATTACATTGTAAACATGCAACTGTAATCAGTTACTGAAAAGCAATTGGAAACCACTGCAGTCGGGGCATGAAAAATAATATCTCCGAGGAGACCGTGCAGCTAGGCATTCCATTTGTTGTACATTTATAAAGTTTGGAAATGGCTTCAGAGTTGTAACTCTACAACCTAAAAGTCACATGCAGTCGATTTGAGAGCAAAGCAACACGAGGTGACATCATCATTACTCTGTATTCCAGTTCCGTATAGCGTTACCATGGCTTTTAGAGATTAAACTATACAAAGATCACAAACGCATGGTTTTCGCATCTAAAAACGATGTTTAGTTTGACTGCTGTTCTGTTTGGTTTTGCTTGGTCCTGCCCCGGGCCCTACAGCCAGAGGCGGCTCTGACCAGTTTGGTGCCCGAGGCAATATTTTAGCTGGTGCCCCCCCTTGCATGCAACCAATTCCACCACCAATCATATATGAATATATACATATATCACAATAATAATAATAATAATAATAATAACTGGACTTTTGAAGAAGTCTTTAATCATCATGCAGTGACACACACATGTGATGGGCAGCACACACAGGAACACACACATGTAATTTTTCTTTTGGGTCGCCGATGAAACCGAGTCTCTGCGCTTGACCCATCCCGTCGTCCTTCCCCACCAAGGGCAGCCGGGAGCAGATAGGGGCCGCGCCCCGGGGACCAATCCAAGTGCTCCTGCCCGTCTTCGTCAGGGAACGCGACAGCGTTAGCGATCTGTTGTGCATGTTTTTCCATTGGGTTTATCTTATTGGGAGGGGAACCCCTCCCTGACAGTGTTAACCACTACACCACCGTACCGCTGGTAATATATATCAAATAATATCATGAATGTACATATCGATAGCATTATATACATATCCATAGTATTTAACTTGAACTTGAAACTTATATACATATCTGTATACAAGAGATTTGCACTACAATTCATACCACCTTACCTAAGTTGTACCTCATCCCATTTCTGCATTGTACTGTATACTGTAAGTCACTGTTTTTACTCTGTATTGTATATTGTACATATGTATATTGACTGAACACTTTTTGTTTACGTATTTTTTACTTTATATTTTATACTTTTTATCTATTTTTATTTTTATCTAGCACACTCCCAGGAGCTCATAACAGAAAAAAGCATTTCATAGAAAAGTATTCTGTATTTTTTTTTACGACAACTAATAAAGAAACTTGAACTTGAACTTGATATCTATATATTCGTATGCCCTATATTCTTATATTATATTTTCCTCCTCTCCTCTTCATCTTTTTCTTCCCTGGGCTTTATTCTTGTTGACATCATACCTATATTTGAATTAGGTTATTGTGGATCAAGCACTCCAACTGTTACCTGGCAAATGAATCCACCTTGCTGGCTATCTGCCTTGGCTGCTATACCTGCAGATCGAATTGCAAATTAAACAAAACAAGTCCGGCCCTAACTTAGCTAATATGCATGTGTATAGCAGCGGGATTCACCTCCTCCTAATGGATTTGCAACTGAAAAGTGCAACGAGAACAGACTGGAGCACCCTATAGACCTCCGTGTGGCTCTGACTCACAGGTGTGCCGTCTGAAATGGTGGTAGCATTGTTCGCACTGAAGCCTCAATTTGCATGATAAATACAAAGGCATGTGGGCAGTGGGCACTCACTCAGTGCACGTGTAGCATCCGCCTATACTGCCCTATGCTATGATGTAACGCAGGGGTTCTCAAACTTTTTATACCACAACCCCATTTTATTTAGGATTTTTTTTGGGGACCCCACACTTAATTTAATGTATCACTAATTTCAACATGGAATTAAGGAATATCAAAATAAAAGCACACGTTGTTGAACTTGATGATCATGCATATTTATTAGAAAGTTGCATTACAGCACTATGTTATCAATGCACATTTATAAAACGAGGGATATTTAGCCAAAATATGTTGCCAGAACAAAAAAGAATAAAGTGAAAAAATATTTTTTTACTTGCCAATACGTGACCCCACTGTCACCTACACATGACCCCACTTTGGGTCGCGACCCGTAGTTTGAGAACTACTGGTGTAACGTGTCTGGCTGTGTGACGTGAACTTGTCAGCATGAAATAACCAGGATAGTTTAGCAAGTAGCTAATCAGACGTTGTTTTGGGATTTACTGCACTGATTGATTGATTGAAAACTTTATTAACAGATTGTAGAATGGGTACAATACAGTACGGCTCAATACACACAATTGTTAAGGGGATGCAGACCAGAGAAATACTTTTGTCTTGATTACATCAGGGTCCCCCATTTTCAATTCATAATGACATTTATGACATACACAACATACAGATATACAGATATATCATGACATTCATGACATACATGACATACAGATATCCAGTACTGTTACATTTGTGACATACACGATATGCAAATATACAGTACTGTTAAACAGAGATCCTAACAGCAAATACATACGAGGGGGAGGAGACTGTACATTGGGAGGGGGTTGGTGGGGGGAGGGGGGTGCAAGGTGCAAGCATAGGGGGGGGGGGGGGGGGGGTTTGGACAGTTTCGAATTGCTGCCTCCCATAGGTGCTCTTTGAGAGCGGTTTTGAAGGTGGGTTGGGATTAAAATGTTTTATGGCTGTGGGTAGGGCGTTCCACATTGATGTGGCATAATTGCGAAATGTGTTTAGTCCCTTGTTTGAGCCAAATTTGGGTTGGACATGATTTGTGGAGCTCCCTCTGGTGTTGTGGTCATGGTATTCACTGACCTTTGGGAAGTATTTCGACATGTACATGGGTACCTTAGTGGTGTAGTGTATCTTGTAGACCAGGCCCATTGCAAGTTGCTGTACTCTGTTGTCTATACTCTCACTCCCATTTATTATTCCAAAACATAAAATCAGGCCTATGACCATACGATGCCTGGTCATATGGCATTCATTCATGTATCAAATGGTTATCACAGATACTAGCCACCTCGTTACTAGAGAACTAGACTAGAAGTTAACGCTGTACTGGACGGCAGGTGGACAGGAAGTGAAGAGAGTCACTGGCTGAAGTTAAATCAAATTAAACCTGTTGCTACATCAGGTACAAACAATGGAGCGCCACCTAGTCACCAAACATGGTAGTACTGCAACTAAATAATAACACAAAAATATAACACATTTTTGTAACAGGCACATTTGTGACTGTTACAACGGCCGACTCTGCCCCAAGTGGATCCACTAAATCTCGAGTCCAAGTCATGAGTCACCAGTGTTCGAGTCCGAGTCCAAGTCCGAGTCACCAAAGAAGAGCCTGAGTCGAGTCCCCATTACCCTAGTCTGAGTCTGGGTCCAAGTCATCAAGGTTGAGTCCACTCCACTCTGGCAGTCAGAGAGCTGACATACAAATAAAGAAAGGTCTATATTAAACATAAATGACACAGCGGTCACCATTTCAAAGGGAGTTTATTGACTTTGTGACACAATAGCCAAATAAATGCACTAGCCATCGATATCTTATGCCAAATGATTAGGGCCTATTACAAAAAAAAAATATTGTAATGTATTTATCAATGGACAAGCCTGAGTCCTCGTCTGCACCTTCCGAGTTCGAATGCAGTCAATCCTCGAGTCCAAGTCCAAGTCATCAGTGCTCAAGTCCAAGTCGAGTCACAAGTCCTGAAAGGACTCAAGTACTACAACACTAAGCACAAAGAAAGTGCCGTTCTGTACATACGGAGTAGCATGGAGCCACGACCAAGGCACGTCTGCAAGGGTGAGATGGTACGGTCCTGTAGGGGTGTCTGTCTGATGGTACGGTCCTGTAGGGGTGTCTGCAAGGTTGAGATGGTACGGTCCTGTAGGGGTGTCTGCAAGGTTGAGATGGTACGGTCCTGTAGGGGTGTCTGCAAGGTTGAGATGGTACGGTCCTGTAGGGGTGTCTGCATGGTTGAGATGGTACGGTCCTGTAGGGGTGTCTGCAAGGTTGAGATGGTACGGTCCTGTAGGGGTGTCTGCAAGGTTGAGATGGTACGGTCCTGTAGGGGTGTCTGCATGGTTGAGATGGTACGGTCCTGTAGGGGTGTCTGCAAGGTTGAGATGGTACGGTCCTGTAGGGGTGTCTGCAAGGTTGAGATGGTACGGTCCTGTAGGGGTGTCTGCATGGTTGAGATGGTACGGTCCTGTAGGGGTGTCTGAAATAGTTGGTTAATATATAGTTACAGGTAAGAAGGATATATATATATGTTTTGACCCCCTTATGTCTTTCACATTAGCTATATCTTTTGAGGGGGACAAATTCACCCCTTCTCAATATTGAGGGGGAAATCTATGCCAGTATCAAAACTTCCCTCCTCTGCCTGCCCGGCTGCTGCCTGGCGTTTCTACTGACCTTGACCTTTAACCCTAGTTGAACTTTTGGGGTGCATGAGCAATACCTAAGTACTTTAACTTTTTAGTACTTAAGTATATTTCAAAGTAGAAACTTTTAAACTTTTGCTCAAGTGTGTTCTTAGCCAGATACTCTGACTTTTACTTGAGTACGATTTTGAGACGGTACCCATACTTTCACTTAAGTATAATTTCTGGGTACTTTTTACACCCTGAGCTCTCCGAGGAGTGCGCTGCTCCCCCTGCCCTGCTCTGCTCGGCGTGGGGTGGGGTGGGGGAAGACGGAACACAATAGGTTTCAGAGTGGCGCTGCCGTCCTGTCGCAGCCCCGTGAGAAAGACACATGGGGAGAACTCACTGGAGCACGCAGGCAGCTCAAAGCCTGCACTTCTTCTGCTGCTTAATATGAACTACACTGGAACCAGATGCTGCTGGGTCTTCGTCTTCATCAAGACTGTCAGAGTGAAGACGTGGCGGCGACCACGCGTTAGTTCTGTTACTTTATGTGCCAGAAATAAAGGCCTGAGCTGTCTGTGTGCTCCAACACATCCTCCTCCGTTCTGCTACTGTGTCCTGTTTCAAAGACTGCGTGTAGACTGTTTTAAACACTGTGTAGACTATGAAGACTGTTTCAAACACTGTATAGACTATGAAGACTGTTTCAAACACTGTGTAGACTATGAAGACTGTTTCAAACACTGTGTAGACTATGAAGACTGTTTCAAACACTGTGTAGACTATGAAGACTGTTTCAAACACTGTATAGACTATGAAGACTGTTTCAAACACTGTATAGACTATGAAGACTGTTTCAAACACTGTATAGACTATGAAGACTGTTTCAAACACTGTATAGACTATGAAGACTGTTTTAAAAACTGTATAGACTGTGAAGACTGTTTCAAACACTGTATAGACTGTGAAGACTGTTTCAAACACTGTATAGACTATGAAGACTGTTTCAAACACTGTATAGACTATGAAGACTGTTTTAAACACTGTATAGACAATGAAGACTGTTTTAAACACTGTATAGACTATGAAGACTGTTTTAAACACTGTATAGACAATGAAGACTGTTTTAAACACTGTATAGACTATGAAGACTGTTTTAAACACCGTATAGACAATGAAGACTGTTTCAAACACTGTATAGACTATGAAGACTGTTTTAAACACTGTATAGACTATGAAGACTGTTTCAAACACCATATAGACTATGAAGACTGTTTCAAACACTGTATAGACTATGAAGACTGTTTCAAACACTGTATAGACTATGAAGACTGTTTCAAACACTGTATAGACTATGAAGACTGTTTCAAACACTGTATAGACTATGAAGACTGTTTCAAACACTGTATAGACTATGAAGACTGTTTTAAACACTGTATAGACTGTGAAGACTGTTTCAAACACTGTATAGACTATGAAGACTGTTTCAAACACTGTATAGACTATGAAGACTGTTTTAAACACTGTATAGACTATGAAGACTGTTTTAAACACTGTATAGACTATGAAGACTGTTTTAAACACTGTATAGACTATGAAGACTGTTTTAAACACTGTATAGACTATGAAGACTGTTTCAAACACTGTATAGACTATGAAGACTGTTTCAAACACTGTATAGACTATGAAGACTGTTTCAAACACTGTATAGACTAAGAAGTGAAGACTGTTTTAAACACTGTATAGACTGTGAAAACTGTTTCAAACACTGTATAGACTATGAAGACTGTTTCAAACACTGTATAGACTATGAAGACTGTTTTAAACACTGTATAGACTATGAAGACTGTTTTAAACACTGTATAGACTGTGAAGACTGTTTCAAACACTGTATAGACTAAGAAGTGAAGACTGTTTTAAACACCGTATAGACTGTGAAAACTGTTTCAAACACTGTATAGACTATGAAGACTGTGAAGACTGTTTCAAACACTGTATAGACTATGAAGACTGTGAAGACTGTTTCAAACACTGTATAGACTAAGAAGTGAAGACTGTTTTAAACACTGTATAGACTGTGAAAACTGTTTCAAACACTGTATAGACTGTGAAGACTGTTTCAAAGACTGTGTGTAGACTATGAAGACTGTTTCAAAGACTGTGGGCGGGATCCACAAAGAATGGATTGCACGGTGCTAATTGCACCCTTACTTACAATTCATTATTAATTGAAAATGGGGGACCCTGACGAAAGTCTTTCTCTGGTCTGCATCCCCTTAACCTGTCTCAAAACCCTGCCCTCTTTTCTTGATCCTCCAATCACAGCTGTCGCTTACCTCTGACTTCCTCGTACAAACAAAGTTTGTACAACAAAGTTTGTACGAGGAAGTCAGAGGTAAGCGACAGCTGTGATTGGAGGATCAAGAAAAGGGGCAGGGTTTGAGACAGGTCTATTGTGTGTATTGAGCCGTACTGTATTGTACCCATTCTGCAATCTATTAATACAAATTTCAATCAATCAATCACCGCACAGACTGTTTGGGCAATCAGTTTTCTCTTCTAAAACAGCGCCTGAATGGAATAAAATCCCACAGAACATTAGAGAGTCCATTTCATTCAACGCCTTCAAGTTTAATCTCAGGAATTGTTTGATAGATAATCAAAGATGTGAACACTGATGTGTATACTATGTGGGGAT
>NC_140171.1:14163423-14170923 GCF_963971535.1 Notolepis coatsorum
GATCTTCATCGTTCCAGAATTACAGGGTCAAAGTTCACAGTTTTCCGAGCCTGAAATTGGGACTTTTCCCCTTGTTTCCTCTCACTGTCCAACTCATAACAGACACACACACACACACACGCACGCACACACACACACACACACACACACACACACACACACACACACACACACACACACACACACACACACACACACACACACACACACACACACACACACACACACACACACACACACACACACACACACACACACACACACACACACACACACACACACACACGCACATGCACAATTACACACACATGCACAATTACACACACACACACACACACACACACACACACACACACACACACACACGCGCACACACGCACACACACACGCACAGACACAAACACACATGCACAATTGCACACACAGAGACACACACACACAGTGACACACACTTAGTACTTTAGGTACTTGTACTTTACTTGACTATATCCATTATGTATATGTTTCCTCAAAGTAATACCCCAACTTTATACTACACTACATTTACATTTACATTTAGTAATTTAGCTGACGCTTTTATCCAAAGCGACTTACAAGTTCTGTACGACAAGTCATCAGGAAGGGTACAACTCTATCAGCTGAGTAACAATGTGCATCAAAGTGTTGAGTGCTACAGTGTATGTAACTGAGGGGTACAATTCCCTGACTGTATTGATAAGTATGGTATCATTAAACCACTACCGCTTTATGTACTTTAATTACTGGCCATACAGTACATGATATATAAATATGATGCAATATATATCAATCAATAAATATATATATTCGGTTTAATCTGATCCTTTGTAACAGCCGCCTCCTAATTAGTCCCACCTAATTAGCTAAGCAGAGACAGATTAACCGCACTGTCCACTACTCAATGTCTGTTGTGAGGGGTCGGGCAGTTCACAAAGTCATGGGGTCATGGTCGTCATCGATAGTATCGGGGAGCCTTGGCAGTTCTATTAGCCTCGCCACGGGTCGGGTGTAGATCCGTCCTTGGACGAGCACTTCGGCTGCTCGGACCTTTCCGTCGGCACCGGTGATCACTTTGCTTACGCGGCCAGCCGGCCACATAGCTCGGGGTAGTGACTGGTCGATAATCATGACGACTGTTCCTTCTGTCAAATTGTCTCTCTCTTTCACCCATTTCTGGCGGGTCTGTAGAGACGGTAGATAGTGGAGTAGGAAGCTGTTCCAAAACTTGTCAGCCAATACTTGACTGTACCTCCACATTCTTCGGCCGTTCGCTTCTTCAGGCCTGTACATTGTCTGTGGTAGCGCGGGGTCCAGCCGCCCAATCAAGAGTGTGTTGGGGGTGACTGGGTCGACATCTGCTACATCACTTGAGACGTAACCGAGGGGCTTTGAGTTCAATACTCCCTCGATCTCCGTGAGGACTGTCATTAGGACTTCTTCCGCCACGGTCTGGGCCCCAAGCACGGCGTACAGGGCTGTCTTTATTGAACGTACTTCTCGTTCCCAAGTTCCACCGAAGTGAGGTGCGTTCTGGGGATTAAACTGGAAGTCAATCTGGGATGGAGCGAGGTGGGTCTTAAGTTCTGGGCCCATAGCTTGGAAGCTCTCTCTCAGCTCTCTTTCTCCGCCTTTGAAATTTGTCCCGTGATCAGACAATAATATAGACGGTTTGCCTTTCCGCGATGTGAATCTTCGGAAGGCCATAAGGAATGAGTCTGTGCTCATGGTTGGAAGGAGTTCTATATGCATCGCTCGGGTGGTCATGCATTTGAATACAATACCCCGCCGCTTCTCGGTTCCTCTTCCTTTCTTTATATACAGCGGGCCGAAACAGTCCATACCGGTGGAGTGAAAAGGCTTGTCGCCGAGTCGGAGGCGACAGGGAGGTAGGTCAGCCATCCGGGGTATACTGGGCTGCGCTCGCCACTTACGACAGTCTAGACAGGTTCGCTGGAAGCGCCGCACTGCTTCTCTCCCTTGCAGTATCCAATAACGACGTCTGATCTCCGCGAAGACTCTCTCTGCCCCGGCGTGATGCACATCCTCGTCGTATTTCTTTATGATCAGCTCTGTGACCTTGTGTCGGCTGTTTAAGACTATCGGGTACTTGACGTCATCCGGTAAGTCTGGAGCTCTCCGCAGACGACCACCCACTCTGATGAGACCATGGGCATCGCTCTCGGGGGCTAGGTGGAGCAGTCTGCTGTCTGATGGGACGGGCTTTGCTCCCTGTAGACAGTCTAGCTCATCGGGGAACGAGTCTCTCTGGGCTCGTTGTAGTAGAAGAAGTTCTGCTTCTTCGTAGTCAGCTGCTGTAATGTCAGTAGTGAGCTGAACCTCTGGGTGGTGCCACAGGAATGTCTTTAGCTGCAATGTCTATCACTCTCTAGGGTGAGGCAATCGTCTATGTCGGGGTCTGTGGAGACGAGTGTGTTCAATCCACAGAACATAGATTTCTTGTTTTCGGCCTCCTCTTTACTCGCTTCCCGTGGGGTGGGTGTAGGCCACTCTTCTTCCGGGAGCTTGAGGAACTCTGGCCCGTCACTGTATAGGTTGTGACGGGTGAGGTCATCCAGGGACATTCCCCGGGTGATGACGTCAGCTGGGTTGTGTTTTGTGTCCACATACCTCCAGCTTGCTACTTCTGTTAAATCTTGAATCTCTGTGACTCTGACTCCCACGAAGACCTTGTATCTGCACGAATCAGACCGGATCCATGTGAGTACTGTCGTGGAGTCTGACCACAAGATTGTTCTTTGCACCGGAATGGTGAGTTCACGTTGGATTAACGTGGCGAGTTGCGCTCCTGCTAGGGCTGCGCAGAGCTCTAGACACGGGATAGATTGTTGCTTTCGTGGGGCTATTCTTGAGCGAGCCAGGATGAAAGCAGTATGTATTTCTCCTCCCTCCTCTCGGGCACGCAAGTAGGCCACCGAACCGTAGGCTACTTCGGAGGCGTCACTGAAGACATGCAGGTCCATCTGGCACGTCTCCGGCCTCACTGTGGGTGGGAAGTAGCTGCGGCGTATGTTGACACCTGGGAGTGAGCTGAGTTCCGTCTCCCACTCTCTCCATGTGGATGCAAGGTGTTCGGGTATGGGGTCGTCCCAGCCCTGGTCCTTGTCCCATAACGCTCTTACAATCATCTTTGCCCTGGTGGTGTAAGGTAGAATACATCCCAACGGGTCATATTGTCTGGCGAGTGTTCTGTATACACTCCGTCTGGTGGTCGGTAGTGCAGTCGACCTTCCCTGCTCCTTGGTCAGGGGTGTGTGTTTATAATGGAGCGAGTCTGTTTTGAAGCGCCAGACTAGTCCTAATGTCATTTCTTGGGCTTCTCCTGGGATGGTCGCCATCCAGGTCTCGCTGCTTGCTGCCTTGTCCTCGGGGGAGAGGCTGCGCAATACTTGCGGGTCGCTGCTGGCCCACTGCCTGAGATCAAAGCCGCCTTTGATCAGGGAGGCGCGGAGCTTGAGTAGAAGGGCCTCGGCTTCTTCTGGCGTCGAGACGCTTTGCAGACAGTTGTCCACGTAGAAACTATTTCCTACACTTTGTCGGACCTCTTCATCAGCTGCTGGGTCCTCTGCGACGTGCTTTTGCAGTGCAAACGTAGCACAGCATGGGCTGCATGTGGTTCCGAAAGGGAGGACTTCCCATTGATAGATGGCTGGTTGCTCATCCCCGATCCTCTCTCTCCATAGGAACCGCAGCAGGGGCTTGTCCTCCTCCACTAGTCTCACCTGCAGGAACATCCCTTTGATGTCGCCGCTGATGGCCACCTTGTCTTGGCGGAAACGTAGTAACACGCCTAGTAGAGAGGGGCCGAGTGTTGGGCCGGGCAAGAGCTCTTTATTCAGATTTTGTGATCCGATCTGGTAGCTGCAGTTGAACACAATACGATCCTTGCCGTTGTGGTGGACTTTGTGGTGCGGCACGTACCATGATTCGGTCGTCTGATCGGCCTCTTTAATGTCAATTTTCTTTATGTGTCCCGCTGTGATTAGCTTGTTAATCTCAGCGCGGTACACAGTCTCTTGAGCGGGGTCTCTGGCTAGGCGCCGCTCTGTGTTCAATAGATACCGCTCCGTCGCTTCTTTTGGGGCGTGGAAGGTAGGCATACCCTCTCGCCTCAGGAGTGGAGTTGCGTATCTCATCACTCCATTGACTTTGACTCTCTTTGTCCCCTGCTCGAGGAGGGCTATAGCGTAGATGTCTTCCTTGGAACGAATGTCTTTCTTTTCGTTCTTAAAGGGCATTGTCTCTAGTGTCCATAGCCTCTCGACATGCTGTAGGAGGGTGGTGTCTTCTTCTGTCACTCTGGAGTGGAGGCAGTTAGTGGCTGCTGTTCGGTTAAGAGACTTAGCGAGGGGGCCTTGTAATGTCCATCCTAGGCGGGTCTCGACTGCTGCAGGACAGCCTCTGGGCCCTGTGTGGACCCGGTCTATCGGGACGATGAGGTCTGCATGGTCGGAGCCTATCAGCAGGGTCGGGGTGGCACCGTCTATGAGCGGTATAGGTAGTTGACGCAGGTGCACATATTTATCCATCAGCTTGGCGATGGGGTAGGTGTACTGCGACAGGCCTATTTCTTGGCTGGTGAAAGCGTTAGTAATCCTATACCGTCTCTCTGGCTGCCCGCTTGCTGCGATAGTGAGGGAGACATTCTCGCCCTTTATCGTCTTTAGATCTCTTCTTATTGTCCGAATCGTCATCTGGTTTTCGCTCCCCCGCAGCCCCAGCTGGGCCGCAGCGGACGCGAGGAGAAGGGTCTTCTCTGACCCGTCGTCAAGGACGGCGTAAGTGTCCATGACCTTGTCTTGGTAACTCAGTGTTACGCGGACCACCTTTAAGAGCACCCGGGCGCCCCCGCTGCTGGCGGGGTCAATGTACATAACACTTGCCTTTGTGCTGCTTGAGGGTGCAGGCTTTCTTCTGTTACTGTCGTGTAGGACATCTAGGTGGGCTCCGTCACACCGACTACACCTCTTCTTTAAGCGGCAATCGGCTGCCATGTGACTGCGCGCACATCGGTAACAGCGTCGGTTGGACTTTATCCATTGACTCACCTCGTCGGCGGTCATCTTCTTGAACGTGTCACATTGTGACAACCAGTGTTCCTTTTCGCAGTACGGGCACACCATCTTCCACTTCTCTTTCATCGAGGGGGTACTGTGGTTCTTGCTGCTCGGTACTGATTCTGATTGGTGCATGACGGTCACCAATCTGCGGCCATCGTTTGCTCTCCTAGGTCCCTCTCTGGAGCTTGGGGTGCTCCGCATGAACGTATCCAACCGTAGGCTGTTGACTTCTCTCGCCAGGAAGTCGGCTAGGTCTAGGAGGGATGGCTCGGGACCGTTAGGATCACGGTGGTCTCTTTGCCGCCTGAAGCGCTCTTGTCGGGCGGGCGGAAGCTTCTCTAAAATCCTCTCGACATTAGAGTTCGCGTACAGTTCGTGCATACCCTTTTCTCTTTGCGCCCCCAGCATCCCTACCAGGGATTGTACCTTGATAGACAGGTCATCTAGTGAGCGATTGTCTGTGGCTGGGGGTAGGCGGTCAATATGCCTTATCTCTTGTATTACGTAGTCCCATATGCGTCCATATCTTTGGTTGAGTGCTGCTAGAGCCGCTGTGTATGGGGTAGTAGAGGTGGCATAGGCCAGCGCTATATTGTGCGCTCGGGGCACCTTGAGGTGCTTCAGTAGGATAGCATACTTGTACGGTTCATCAGCTACATCGGACATCATTGTCTCTAAGCACATTCGTAGCTCCGTGTACTGTGCTCTGTTCTCGTGGGTGAAGTCCGGAAACGTCGGTGTGCCAATGTATGATGCCATGGATGGCTGGCACATCGGTGAGCGTTGGAAGAGAGGCCTCCTAGGCGAGTCTCCTCTTACGCCTCTTGGTGGGCTGGTACCTGCTGGGTACCATGGCCCGCGTATCCAGGTGCTGTTCCTTTGGGCTGGTCGTGCGTCAAGCTCACCCGTGAATTGAGTCGGGGGTCTGTAGCGCAGAGCCGCGGGGGTAGAGCCTGGGCTGTACTGGACCTCCTGGTCCTGTGGAGTACTGTGCTGCTGTCGGGCTTGACTCTCCTCCTCTCCCTCTTCTTCTTCCTCTGGCAGGTCCTCTAGATCCTGTAGTCGTCTATTTAGCCTCTCCGCGGTGTAGACCGTTTCTTCCTTGTAGCTGGGTCTCACTTGGACCGGTCGGGGAAGGGGTTCGGAGGGGGGTATAGGCTCTCTCTGGTGGTCGGGCTCAGGGTCGCTTGATCGGGTAGGGGAGGGTGCCCTTGACCCTTGTCTTGACGAGGCCCTGGAACCCCGTGCGGAGGGAGGGGGTGTTGCCCTGGTGATCAGCTGCTCCATTATCTGCGCTTGTAATCGGTCGCGCTCGGCTTCGCGCTTGGTGAGAGCGAGGTCGCGCTCTGCTTCTCTTTGGGCACCGGCAGCGGCGCGCTGGGCTTCGGCGGCGGCGCGCTGGGCTTCGGCCCGGTCCCTTACCATATTCTCTTCCGTCTGAAGGCGTCTAATCTCTAGACGTATACGATCTTCGTCGCTCCGTTGCTGCGCCTGAAGGTGTTCTCTTTCCATGGAAGAATGTTCGCGCTCACTAAGCGTCTGTGCTTGGAGTCGATCGCGCTCTGTTGAGGCTGCTAGGCTGGCGAGGAATGCCTGTGCCAGCATCTTGTCCGCCTCGCTGGGGGAAGACGCTGGTTGAGGTGATCCGCTCCTGGCAGTACTCGTTGGAGATCTGTTCTCCTGTGGCGAGTCCTGGAGATCCATCTCCGTGGTGCTCTCCTCTTCTTGTAGCGGGTAGAGTTCCATCCCTGGAGAGCTGTCTTTATCCTGGAGCTCTCCGGGGACTACTTCTTCGGTCTTGGCGGGGGCTAAAGTCATGTCGGGTCCCTCCTGGTCCCTACCGTGAGCTTGGTCAGTTACGTTAGAACCCACTAGGGCCTCTATTGGCGGGGTAGCCTGGTCGATAGGGTCGGACATAATTTTACTATCTACTTTTTCCGCGTTTACCGTCTGTAGAAAGCTAGGTAGTATATTGGCAACGTAATCCTCTAAGTACTGAGGTGTCTGCCGTCTACGCTGCGGGCGATCTACTTTAGGAGAACCGTTTTGTGGAGTGTTCATCATAGGCCATGTCAATATTAATACCACTATATTAATATTACACTAGTTACCCTCCGGCTCGAAGGACCAATTGTAACTGAGGGGTACAATTCCCTGACTGTATTGATAAGTATGGTATCATTAAACCACTACCGCTTTATGTACTTTAATTACTGGCCATACAGTACATGATATATAAATATGATGCAATATATATCAATCAATAAATATATATATTCGGTTTAATCTGATCCTTTGTAACAGTGTAGATTAGTTTATTAGGACAAGTGCATGACAGTAAGGTTAGTTAGGGTTAGATTTTTTTGTATTTATTTTGTATTTATTTTTATTCAGATAATGGTTG
>NC_140171.1:14175923-14177446 GCF_963971535.1 Notolepis coatsorum
CCTCTACAGGTCTGTCTCACATGTCGTCCTCTACAGGTCTGTCTCACATGTTGTCCTCTACAGGTCTGTCTCACATGTTGTCTGTCTCACATGTTGTCCTCTACAGGTCTGTCTCACATGTTGTCTGTCTCACATGTTGTCCTCTACAGGTCTGTCTCACATGTTGTCCTCTACAGGTCTGTCTCACATGTTGTCCTCTACAGGTCTGTCTCACATGTTGTCCTCTACAGGTCTGTCTCACATGTTGTCCTCTACAGGTCTGTCTCACATGTTGTCCTCCACAGGTCTGTCTCACATGTTGTCCTCCACAGGTCTGTCTCACATGTTGTCCTCTACAGGTCTGTCTCACATGTTGTTGTCCTCCAGGTCTGTCTCACATGTTGTCCTCTACAGGTCTGTCTCACATGTTGTCCTCTACAGGTCTGTCTCACATGTTGTCCTCTACAGGTCTGTCTCACATGTCGTCCTCTACAGGTCTGTCTCACATGTTGTCCTCTATAGGTCTGTCTCACATGTTGTCCTCTACAGGTCTGTCTCACATGTTGTCTGTCTCACATGTTGTCCTCTACAGGTCTGTCTCACATGTTGTCTGTCTCACATGTTGTCCTCTACAGGTCTGTCTCACATGTTGTCCTCTATAGGTCTGTCTCACATGTTGTCCTCTACAGGTCTGTCTCACATGTTGTCCTCTACAGGTCTGTCTCACATGTTGTCCTCTACAGGTCTGTCTCACATGTTGTCCTCTACAGGTCTGTCTCACATGTTGTCCTCTACAGGTCTGTCTCACATGTTGTCCTCTACAGGTCTGTCTCACATGTTGTCCTCTACAGGTCTGTCTCACATGTTGTCCTCTACAGGTCTGTCTCACATGTTGTCCTCTACAGGTCTGTCTCACATGTTGTCCTCTACAGGTCTGTCTCACATGTTGTCCTCTACAGGTCTGTCTCACATGTTGTCCTCTACAGGTCTGTCTCACATGTTGTCCTCTACAGGTCTGTCTCACATGTTGTCCTCTATAGGTCTGTCTCACATGTTGTCCTCTATAGGTCTGTCTCACATGTTGTCCTCTATAGGTCTGTCTCACATGTCTGTCTCAATTGTTTCACAATTTGTCCTCTAGTCTCTTTCACAGCACCTCAAAATCCTTCTCTTTTGATTAATGATGACATGAGAAACAGTAAAATTATGTTTTGCTAAATAATCGCAGGCTCCACAAATGATGACACATCGGATCTCGACCTGTAAGGTTCAGGTTTGAGCTCCGGCGTGTGTCGCAATGTGTCCTCACAAGTATACTAATATCAACTTGTGGATGTGCATGTGTTTGTTTCTCTGTGTGAACAGCATCTAACAGAAAGCAAAGGTCTCTCTCTCTGTCGGCCAATAGGAAACACACTGTGTGTCTTGTGGACCCAGTGAGATCTGGACCAGCCCCACAGGGCTCTGTCTCTCTCTCTCTCTCTCTCTCTCTCTCTCTCTCTCTCTCTCTCTCTCTCTCTCTCTCTCTCTCTCTCTCTCTCTCT
>NC_140171.1:14177646-14195146 GCF_963971535.1 Notolepis coatsorum
AATAAAATAAGTAGAAGATGATAAGTAGACATAATCCTGAGATAATTGCAATACACTGTTGAGCTACGACTTAAAGGCACTGGGTCCTATGTACACTACTATACAATATACAGTTTTACTTCTATGTCCCTATGCTATACTTGCTATTACTAACTATACTATCGCTGCTGGCGGGACAAAACCTCATAACTCCAAAAACCCAACTTTTCAGCAGATGAAAAAAACGAACACAGATTTGAGGGTGAATAGAGTTAGGAGGTTTAGACAGATGATCGGTTTAATGCTTTCCCATTGTTTAAACTTTGTAAAACCCACACACACACATGGAGGATGATCTACGGAGTTGATTTATAATAATCTTTTTTTAATAATGTTATGCAATAATCACAACAAGTTATTTTCTTAAAGTATCCTTTTTTCCCTTCCTTTAAAGTGTCCTTTTCTTGTGTCTTTAAAGTGACCTATGGTGCGTTTGTGTGTGTGCGAGTGCAGAATGTTGTGTTGTGTGTGTGTATGTGTGTGTGTTCATGTGTGCTTGTGTGTGGAGAGATCAGTGTTCAGTGTTCTGATGGCCTGAGGGAAGAAGCTGAGCCTTAGTCTCTCTGTTATTGCTGTGTGTATGCGGAGGCGGAGCGCAGCAGCTTGAACAGGCTGTTGTTGGGGTGGTGGGGGTCTTTCATTATTCTGCAGGCTCTGGATTTGCACCTCCTGTTGTATAACTTCAGATGGTCTGACGCGTTCACAATGTGGTTCCCTCGGTGCAAACACTCTGTTATGCTGTTTGCAAAATGACAATGTTTCATATTTCCTTGTGTTCTCTAGCTATACTTCAATAACCCCAAGTACTTAAGTCCTGCTCTGTAGTACTTACTGTTCTGTTCTCAAGTCCTGCTCTGTAGTACTTACTGTTCTGGTTGTAACAGTACTGTATATCTGTATGTTGTGTATGTCATAAATGTTAGTATGCATTGAAAATGGGGGACCCTGACCCTAAACAAGATGAAAGTCTTTCTCTGGTCTGCATCCCCCTTAACAATTGTGTGTATTGAGCTGTACTGTATTGTACCCATTCTGCAATCTGTTAATAAAGTTTTCAATCAATCAATTCTCAAGTTCTGTTCTGTACTCAAGTCCTGTTCTGTTCTGAACTCAAGTGCTCAAACACTATTTCTACTTTTAGTTAAAGGGACATTTGACCAGTTTTTAACCTGGTCCCTCTGGTTCTACTGTGGAGAGGACATGAGGGGAGGACATGAGGGGAGGACATGAGGGGGACATGTGATAAGTGTAGAAACCACTTGCTGTTCTCCTTCCTTCCTGTGCGGCCATTCCTTCAGCTCAGTCCCTGTGTTCCTCATCTGTTTTCATAATGTAATGCAATTAAAATCTCATTAGCAATATAGTGGGTGCGTGTGTGAAAGAGAGAGAGAGAGAGAGAGACACACACACACACACACACACACACACACGCACAACACACACTCTCACACACACACCACACACACACACACACACACACACACACACCACACACACACACACACACACACACACACACTGAGAGAGTGTGTGTTTGTGTGTGTGTGTGTGTGTGTGTGTGTTGTGCGTGTGTGTGTGTGTGTGTGTGTGTGTGTGTCTCTCTGTCCTCCTTCCCTGTAAATAAATAAAGCTGCAGGCTATTTCCTCTCACTACTGCATGTGTGTGTGTGTGTGTGTGTGTGTGTGTGTGTGTGTGTGTGTGTGTGTGTGTGTGTGTGTGTGTGTGTGTGTGTTCATGACTGTGTGTCTGCATGGGTGCCATTAGTGTGCATGTGTGCGTGTATGTATATATTTGTTTTTGTTTCTGTGTGTATCAGTACATGCCTCTGTGTGTGTGTGGGCATGTGTGTGTGTGTGTATGTGGGTATGCGTGTGTGTGTGTGGGCATGTGTGTGTGTGTGTGTATGTGGGTATGCGTGTGTGTGTGTGTGGGCATGTGTGTGTGTGTGTACGTGGGTATGCGTGTGTGTGTGTGTGTGTGGGTATGCGTGTGTGTGTGTGTGTGTGCGTGTGTGTGTGTGGGTATGCATGCGCGCATGTGTGTGTATGCATGTGTGTGTATGCGCGCGTGTATGCGTGTGTGTGTGGGTATGCGTGTGTGTGTGTGTGTGTGTGTGTGTGTGTGTGTGTGTGTGTGTGTGTGTGTGTGTGTGTGTGTGTGTGTGTGTGGCAACAGCGAACAGACTTGTCATCTAACCAGGATCGGACAGTCATCATGTGCTTCTCGTTAAAGGGGTTTCTTCTTTGTTGGTTGAAGAGGCAGATGCTAAAGTCAATATGCTAATCTGAACGTGAGAGCTGTGTGTGTGTGTGTGTGTGTGTGTGTGTGTGTGTGTGTGTGTATGTGTGTGTGTGTGTGTGTGTGTGTGTGTGCGTGTGTGTACAGAGTGTGTAGAGGTTTGTGTGTTTCTTCTACTAGGGCTGTCCCATTGTTCGTTAATTATTCAGTTTGATCTCATAGTTGATGTTTACTTGTCAGTCGGTTCCTCATGTTTTATATAGTTTTTTCCTGCACTGAGCGTGGTCTGTTTTACGCCGATCACTCAACCTAGAACATTAACCCTTCCACTACCACACTACAGAAGGTTAACCCTTTACTATCACACTACAGATGGAACTAGTGTGGTAGTGAAAGGGTTAACCCTTTGTCGTGTGGCAGTAAAAGGGTTAACCTTCTGTATTGTCGCAGTGAAAGGGTTAACCGTTTGGTAGTGCGACAGTGAAAGGGTTAAACAAGCCCTCTCAGACAGACCGGCTAAGTATCCATTGGCTGGAGCTGCCAGGCCTTGGCTATATACGGCAGATGGCTAATGATCTTCATAACTGGCAGCTTCGGACACATTCATGAACGTATTACAGTGTCTTGAGGATTGCAGAACCAGAGGCCAGTCGAGGCAAAGAGCCAAGCGGAGAGAATCTGCTCAATCTCCGACGGTAGCGGTCCAGCGAGCACCGGACCGTAGATGACAGATGACCAGTGTTGGGACTAACGCGTTACAAAGTAACGCGTTACAGTAACGCTGTTACTTTTGGCAGTAACTAGTACTCTAACGCATTACTTTGTAAATTCAGTAACTCCGTTACCGTTTGTTACGTAGTACTTTCACATGGTGGAGGGATACTTACTGTCTGTGGTGCATATTCACATTGTGGTAGTAGTGTGTTGTCACTAATGGGTGGTTTGATTGACACACTGTTTTCTTTCTGTTGTCATTTAGCTTGTGTTTAAAATGGCCGCTTTCTAATTGATCACAGGTGTGGTGATGAGGCACCACGCCCTGCAAATGCAGAGCAGAGTGCAGGCTGCAGTTGTCAAGTCCTCACTTCACAGAGCTCGCCCTCGTCACAGCTCTCCAGCGTCTCACCTGCTCTCACTGCTTTATTGTATTTTTGGCTTGTTCTCTTTTTTCCTTTGTGCATTATTTTGATATCCTGAACTAGGAAGTCTGGAGCACCCAGCTCCCCATCTTTTGTTCTCTAAATTAGTTGCTGTGCGAATAAATATAGTTATTTTTGATAACACCTGTCTTGTCCTGTGTCCACCACTTTACGTTCAAGGCCTAAACGAGCCATATTGTAGGTTTGAACGTAACACCATTACTAAATGGTTCGTCACTGCGTTACTGCGTTATTTTTATGTAGATTGGTAGCGAGCGGTAGCGAGCTTGAGCGCAGTCCTGACTCCTGGAGACATACGTTGTGGGCATGTTTTGTTTACTCTAGTCTAGTCATGGCGGCGCCCAGTCGAGTTTTTACACATGGATATTCTCACTATTTCTCTTTTGTCGAGCATGTAGAAAAGAACGTTTTATTTAAATGGTGTCTTGGCTCAAAGATCCTATCTACTGCCAAAAACAGCAATTCAAATCTGTTGCTGGAGAAAAAAAACATTTTTCAACGAAGCTAGTAGCTGAGTCTAGCGTTAACGACCCGGACTCATCCGAACTTCCGAAGCGACTCGCCAGACATTTGGTGAGTTCAGTGATCTCACTGTGAATGCAAATTAATGGAAACTGTCAAGTTGATCAACATATTTCGACTGTAAGAATATGTAAGGGCATCTCATCAATACTAATTTAAAAGCATGACTTGGCTCTCATTCTATCACACCAAAAATATTGTGTTACAGAAAATAAAAACATTACTTATTTTGCCTGTTCTAAAAACAAGTTGCCGTTAACTTTGCTCAAACTATTGCAATGCACGATTGATATCTTAACCAACGTTGCAAGACGCTTATAATGAAACGCTCCGGCCATTCCTTCAACCTAAACGTGCACTTATTTTCAACCTAGAACCTAAACGCGTGCACGCTCGAACCTAAACGTGCACGCTCCCCGAGCTAAACGAGCCGGCATGCGGCGATACAATCTAACCGTCTGATTCGGCACGGCGCATTTCTTATTACGTCGGGACAACATATCTTTGTGTTTGTGTCAGGTTTGTGTTTGTATCGACCACATTGCTTAGCAGAGTTCAGTGATGTGAATGCAAATGAATGGAAACTGTCAAGTTGATCAACAGATTTTGACTGTAAGAATGGCATTAACACTTTAATCGCCGGAAACGCAGAAACTTGTCATTGCCCGCCATGCTCATTCTGCCGAAGACGCCGTAACACGTCTTTGATATCAATATTTCAAAAATCTGTGATCGAAATCATATTTCTCCCCCGGGGACCTGAGATATACTGCTGAGCTCCACTCAACTCTCTAGCGGTTCAAGAGCGCCATCTGGTGGCTGATCGGCAGATCGCCCAACAGGAAGTCATGTGGATGAAGTGGTGCTCACCCATATTTCGTCCGGGCACTCGCTATCATTAGCAGGACTCCATCTTGACACAGTGAACACCGATCGGTGCAAATAACTCGACAAACAACATGATTTGGACGTATATACTATTATACAACCTGGAAATGGATCGGTATTTATACATCCCATAATAGGAATATCTCTGCTCCACGTTCATCGCCCAACGGCGCGAGGAAGATACGGTAAGATCCAGCGTTATTTTCCAACGTGTTCTTTACTAACTGCTCTGATGATCATATCACCCACACTAGATGAATGATATAACGTTGCCCACGGAATTATAAACGACCCCCCGCCCATCCGGTCAACATCAGATCATACGTAGTAACTCCTAGAACCACGTCCAGTTGACATTTTTTATCTCGCACAGATTCCTACCAAACTGTATTTGATCATCAATATAATGCATTTGGGGCTATAAATCAAGGTCTGGAGAAAGCTGCAGAAAACGATAAAAACATACTTATACTTTAGACCGTATTTTAGTATGAATATGTGAATGAAAAAGTATAACGTTGATACACCCTGAACAATAGATATAGGACTTTGAATGGGCCATGGTAATGTCAATTGAGCAATACAATTTAAAAAGTTATAGCCCTGCAAAGAAGGGGAACTTCTCCATAGACAAATAGAGATGGCGAGGGATGGTAAATTATGAATTTAACCATGGCGATCAAAGTGTTAATGGGAGCAATGCAATTTCTTTTTTTCAAGTAACTAAATAGTTAGTTTTCACAGTAACGCATTACTTTTGGGTGTAAGTAACTAGTAAAGTAACTGAGTGACTTTTGAAAAGAAGTAACTAGTAAAGTAACTGAGTTACTATTTTTCAGTGTCTAGCACAACACTGCAGATGACAGACGGTAACGGTCCAGCGAGCGTCGGACCGTAGATGACAGATGACGGATGACGTCTTGGTGCAGCTTGACATTAATTAGCCTTTAATAATAATAATAATAATAATAAACTTTATTTGTATAGCACTTGTATAACCCGAAATGTACATTGGGAGAAAAATGCTTTTGGGAGGAATGCTGCTTGGGGGGGTGTTTCTCTGTGCAGCGGCTGTGTGCTTCATGTGAATTCCTCGCCATGTCCTGACCCTCGGCCAAAGAAGTCACTCATCAAACGTCAAGAAACGGTTTAGTCAAAAAGATATTATGACAAAGTTATGAGATGTTTTGTCATAACCACGATGTGTGCCTGTGTGTGTGCCTTATTGCTTTATGGTTACATTGGTAGGAACTGTGAAACCATTAATATTGATTGACGAGTGTTTGCCTCCGCAGTAACACCCTGCAGCTGGTGGGACGTCTGCCTCGCATTAGCTGGCCTGTTAATACTCATTCAATACACATGCTGATAATTGATTCAGCATTATGTGTTGGGGATGAGAGGAATCGTCGGCGCTTCTCTATTTCCCCTTCCTTTGTTTCACATTTTGTACAAGCTGGTTTTCATTGGAGTCCATGGAGAAATGTATGGGCTCCGGCGTTGATTGATAAATGTGTGGGAATGAGTGCGCTTGTGTACTCCAGAAGCGGGAAGTAATGATCCATAAAAGATCAGCTGATTTACATTTACATTTAGTCATTTAGCTTTTATCCAAAGCAACTTACAAACTGTGAACAACAAATCAGCAGGAGGGGTGCATCTCTGGCAGCTAAGGGTCAGTGGTATTGTTCTACAAACAGTTACACTCTGAGTGCATAGTAGTATAGACATAATTAGCACGATAGGTAGGATAGTATAAGGATAGTAACATAGTACATAGTAGATAGTGGTAGTACATAATAGATAGTGGTAGTACACAGTACACAGTAGATAGTGGTAGTACATAGTAGACCTAGTAGATAGTGGTAGTACATAGTAGACAGTCGTAGTACATAGTAGATAGTGGTAGTACACAGTAGATAGTGGTACTACATAGTAGACATAGTAGACAGTGGTAGTACACAGTAGATAGTGGTAGTACACAGTAGATAGTGGTACTACATAGTAGACATAGTAGACAGTGGTAGTACACAGTAGATAGTGGTAGTACAAAGTAGATAGTGGTACTACATAGTAGACATAGTAGATCGTGGTAGTACACAGTAGATAGTGGTACTACACAGTAGATAGTGGTACTACATAGTAGACATAGTAGATAGTGGTAGTACACAGTAGATAGTGGTACTACATAGTAGACATAGTAGATAGTGGTAGTACACAGTAGATAGTGGTAGTACACAGTAGATAGTGGTACTACATAGTAGACATAGTAGACAGTGGTAGTACACAGTAGATAGTGGTACTACATAGTAGACATAGTAGATAGTGGTAGTACAGAGTAGACAGTGGTAGTATATAGTAGATCTCTGGAGCTGAGACGTGTTGGTGGTATGCAATTATTTTATTATTGTATTTAGCATTGAACATTTGTGTGCCTTGGAAATTCCCCCAAGAAACGGCTAGCAGAATGCTTTTTGATTCTACATATTTATGTGTTTCCTGTAAAAACAGGAAGCTAGGGAGGGAATTGTTGTGGATATTGATTGCCGTTTACAGTAGAGTCGACAATATGACTGAATGTGTAGTACGGTCGACCCATTAGCTAGCAAGCTAATGTTAGCACCGTACATGCAGCTGGCAGCACCGCTCCAACATCTCTTCAACCTCTCCCTGAGGCTGGAGAGGGTGCCCCAGCTCTGGAAGACCTCCTGCATTGTCCCGGTGCCCAAGAAGGGACGACCCAGCACCCTCAACGACTACAGGCCAGTCGCTCTGACGTCACACGTCATGAAGACGTTCGAGAGACTGGTCCTGCAACACCTCAAGCCCCTGGTGCGTGACTCCCTCGACCCCCTGCAGTTTGCATACCAGGCAAACATCGGGGTGGAGGACGCCATCATCTATGCTCCACAGAGCGTACACACACCTGGAGAAGCTGCGCAGCTCAGTGAGGATTATGCTCTTCGACTTCTCCAGTGCCTTCAACACCATCGAGCCGTCACTGCTAGCGGAGAAGCACGCTCTCCGTGATGCAGCTGGAGCACGGCTTGGTGGCCTGGATCAAGGACTATGTATGAACAAATAATGGACTCTGTAAGCGCTCTGGGGTCACTGGGGTGTCATGAAGAGCGCTATATAAATCCAATCCATTATTATTATTATTATTACCTCAGAGGGGGATGAGAAGGAAGCTGGCTGCTATCCTGGAGAATCCCTCCCACCCCCTCTACGACGAGCTAGTCAAGATGAGAAGCACGTTCAGTCACAGACTCATACACCCCGACACTCAACTAACCGCCTCGGCCAGTCCTTCATACCAGCGGCCATCAGGCTCCACAACAGTGGGCAGGGACTGCTGCCAGACATCCAACTACTAGGAACTTAAAATATATACTACCTTATGCATACCGCACCTTATGTGAATACTGTATACTTCATCAGAACATATATTTAGCATTTTAGCATTTAGCATTTTTTTATTAAATTAGATTTAGATGATTGGATTATTAGATTATATATTGCATATATTTAGCATTTAGCATTTCGTTTTTTTCAGACTATATGTTAGATTAGATTTAGAATATTGGATTAGATTATATATTGTAACCACTTATTGGGCAAATATAACTGCAAGGGCATACATACCCTCATCTCGCACCTTGTTGACCATTATGCACATGTCCAGAGTTAATTATGTTATGTTCATTATATTGATTTGTTATATTGTTTACACTGCTTTTTACTACCTGTACCTCCCCTCCCCCCTCCCACATGCTGCTATGATGCCTGCATTTTCCCAAGGGGATCAATAAAGGAATATCTTATCTTACATTAGCAATGTTATGCAACAGTAGTAATCTTAGCTAGGAAGCTTTTTTCTTTTTTTTTTTTTTTTTAAAGCTAAATAGGCAGAGTGCTAGTTTAGTTACAATGTGCTGTTAATGTAATTCTAGAAAGCATTTAATTCGAAGCTAAATTAGTATGTGCAGGATGACTCATACATACATTTCTTTATAAAAATCGAGGAAATTACAAACTCTAAAATACTATTAGGAATACCTACAAAACAGATTTTTGTCACTGTTGGGAGAGATACTGGCGTATAAGTGACAATCAGTGCAAGACATAAGTGATACATCTATTTAGATTTCATGGGGCTTTTAAGTTTTCCAGAGACAACCAATATATTGAACTATTCTACTAAAGAGACAAACTTAAACCTCTTAATTGCTATAAAATAAAACAAAAACATATCTATTGAACTGACTCTCTCTCTCACTGTCTCCCAGTCTCTCTCTCTCTCTCTCTCTCTCTCTCTCTCTCTCTCTCTTTCTCTCTCTCTCTCTCTCTCTCTCTCTCTCTCTCTCTCTCTCTCTCTCTCTCTCTCTCTCTCTCTCTTTCTCTCTCTAGAAACAGTAACACACAGGGACACACTTTCCTCTCTGTCTCTCTCTCTCATTCATCCATGAGCTAGAGGGGCATCATAGTAAAATGCAGATTTACCCGGTTCAGAGCAAACTCAGGGAACCTTAACTCATTGGCCGCCATACTCGAGTATAGTCGGGTTATCTCGCCAACCGTTGAGCGCCAAAATCCGAGTATACTCGGGTTTTGATCCTTTGATATTTTCCTTTGATCCCCATTCTATACAGTCAGTCGGAGCCCTCTAAGTCTCCCTGGCTCATCTGCCTACGTTGGAATTGCAATGACGATCGAATCTTACCAAGTGGCAGTATCGCCTACCTTTTGAACTGGAATAGCTTGTTGTGGATACACCTTTTCTTTTTTGCAAGGGCTCCTCCTCCTCGGAGACAGAGCGACACAGCGATCGCCTCGAGATTTTTTTGCCTGAAGCCTATTTCCTGTATACACGAGTATAGACATATACATGGGTAATCGCGATGGCGATGCGATCACTGGGAAGGTAAGGTATATTCTATGTCTATTTTACCGAACCTGAAACATGTTTTTGTAACGATCACAGTGTTGTGTTTTACCGGATGTAAAACATGCTCGACAAACACGATCGCAGTTTCTAGTTGAAACGACCCCCCCCCCCCCTCCCCTTGATGATTTTGTGAATGCACATATGTACATCAACCAGAACGATTTGGGCGTATTGCATATAACGTGTCATATCTCGCAATCTATGAAAAAATACTGGATTATTTTGGAAATGGGCGATGTTTAGTGTGTAATAATAAACTACAAACTACAGTGTGTAGAAATGAACTGATTAGTCAGTAATGGCCTATGAACAATGCCTGTCAAATGAGCCATACTACTGTCTCCATAGCTATAATACAGAACACACGATGGGTTGTAGGCGGTTAGGTGGTCGAGCGGAGATTGCGTTCGTCACCAGCCCCGGAGCTGTGAGCTTGGTTCGCTTGTTCGAATCCAGCTCACAGCTCCGGGGCTGTCACCAGCTTGGCTGGCCGTCTGCACTGATACAATTGGCTGTATCAGAGGGTGGGAGAAGCTGGCGGGGTGGGTCCGGGTCGTTGTAAACAGCGACTCCTACAGTTCGGTCGGGGCGCCTGCTAAGCGCGGATTGGACGTGAGGGGGATAGTGTGGTCCTCCCACACGCTACGCCCTCTCAATGAGAATCCGCGCTGCCAGGTGAAAAGAAGCGGTGATTGGCTGGACGTGTGTCGGAGGAAGCACGTGGTAGCCTCCACTCTCCCAAATGATCTGACTGTGGGGGGTAAAGCGCAGCGACCAGGAAGGGACTGGGAATTGGCATACGACTAACATTGGGATGGGAGAAAATCGGAGGAAAATGGAGGGGGAAAAAGACCAAAAAAAAAAAAAAAAAAAAGAACACACGATGGGTCTGCAAACATTGCTAAAATGGTCAATAACGCTGGCGCCAGGCGGTACAGATGGGGAAAGTGGGTGGCCACCGAAGAGTTAAGGACCAGAACGGGTTCCATAGGTTCCAACATTCCATTCCAATAATGATGTAGTATAAAAAGGTAGCTTACCAATAATGATGTAGTATAAAGGGCCTTAAAAATTAACAAAGACCAGTGTTTGTTGTGCCTCTCCATCAGAGAGGACCAACCAACCGTCTCACAAAGGACATGCGTTTCTCTTTCTTCTTTTGAAAACCAGAGCGTTTATTCTGTTTCCTCGTCTTTTCCTCAAGACTACACTTAACGTCCAGACCGGAGCTCGGACCAGAGAACGGCACACGGATCGCTTCAGGGACACGTCAACACACCAATAGCCCAGCGGCCGTATAAACAATGTCGGTCTAAAGACAGACTTCACATAAACCCCCTTTTGATTTCTGTTTTGCGGACCGTTTGTTTTGACAGCCGGACCCCGCGGCCAATATGCGGCTAATTGACGTCAACATTTTTGCCAGACAGTGTGGCGGAGACGATGCTTTATGTATCCCATGGTGTGTTTTAAAGCATGTCCAACCTCTGCATCATCTGAATGTGTCTGTGTGTGTGTGTCTGGCTTACATACTGTTAGCATTGGTCTGAATCCTACAGCAGAGCAGCAATCATAATCTCACATTATAAAAACACGCTCTGCTCCAGAGCCAAGAGCCCGCTTGCTCAACACAGGTTCTATAAATTACTATATAGTTTCACGGTCGATCAGACTTTCCCAACTTTACGTCGGGGCTCTTGATATTCCAGTTCAAGTTTCACGTTTTGGTTTATTTCTCACATATAAAGTACATGCACTTTACAGTGGAATGCTTGGTTCTGTATGAGCCTCCTGAGAATGTGCTTCATACAGGAAAATAATGTAACATAATAGAGTCCAAACACTATACAAATATACAATATACAAACTAAAGTACAACCTAAAGTAAGTAAAGAGTCCCTGGAAAAGTCCCCTAGCGATCGTGATATTACTGCAGTAACGAGATCTGGGAGAAAAAACTACAGCTAATGACGGGACGTTTATTTGTCCGGTTCGTTGTCACGGTGACACGCCTCACTGAGCCGCACAGGTTCGTTGTCAAGGTGACACGCCTCACTGAGCCGCACAAGTTCGTTGTCACGGTGAATAAAGTGGTTCCTTCGAGCCGGATCACCACGGTAACCAGCCAGCCAACGATAATGTGACCCCTTATCATATGATCACCACGGTAACCAGCCAGCCAACCATAATGTGACCCCTTATCATATGATCACCACGGTAACCAGCCAGCCAACCATAATGTGACCCCTTATCATATGATCACCACGGTAACCAGCCAGCCAACGATAATGTGACCCCTTATCATATGATCACCACGGTAACCAGCCAGCCAACCATAATTTGACCCCTTATCATATGATCACCACGGTAACCAGCCAGCCAACGATAATGTGACCCCTTATCATATGATCACCACGGTAACCAGCCAGCCAACGATAATGTGACCTCTTATCATATGACGAATCAAAAACAGAGAAGTAAATCTTCATGGATGACCTGGCAGCTACTTACACAAAGCTGATTACGTCCAACCATGTGATTCCTTCATTAAATAGTAGCAACTACACACCTACCACCCAGTGTGCCTCTGTGTGTGTGTGTGCCTCTGTGTGTGTGTGCATGCACATGTTATGTGTGTGTATATGTGTGTGTGTGTCTCTGTGTGTGTGCATGTGTGCATGCACATTTTTATCATGTGTGTGTATGTGTGTGTGTAGTGTGTGCATGTGTGTGTGCATGTGTCTAGTGTGTGTAGTGTGTGTAGTATGTAGTGTGTGTAGTGTGTGTAATGTGTGTAGTGTGTGTGTGTGTGCATGTGTGTGTGTGTGTGGTGTGTGTGTGTTTGTAGTGTGTGTGTAGTATAGTGTAGTGTGTGTGCATGTGTGTGTGTGTGTGTGTGTAGTGTGTGTGAAGTGTGTGTAGTGTGTGTGTGTAGTGTGTGTGAAGTGTGTGTAGTGTATGTAGTGTGTGTAGTGTGTGTAGTGTGTGTGTATAGTGTGAAGTGTGTGTAGTGTGTGTGTGTGTAGTGTGTGTAGTGTGTGTAGTATGTAGTGTGTGTAGTGTGTGTAATGTGTGTAGTGTGTGTGTATAGTGTGTAGTGTGTGTGTAGTGTGTGTGTAGTGTGTGTAGTCTGTGTTGTGTGTGTGTGAAGTGTGTTGTGTGTGTGTAGTGTGTGTTGTGTGTGTGTGAAGTGTGTGTAGTGTGTGTAGTGTGTGTTGTGTGTGTGTGAAGTGTGTGTAGTGTGTGTGTGTGTAGTGTGTGTAGTGTGTGTAGTATGTAGTGTGTGTAGTGTGTGTAATGTGTGTAGTGTGTGTGTATAGTGTGTAGTGTGTGTGTAGTGTGTGTGTAGTGTGTGTAGTCTGTGTTGTGTGTGTGTGAAGTGTGTGTAGTGTGTGTAGTGTGTGTTGTGTGTGTGTAGTGTGTGTGTAGTGTGTGTAGTCTGTGTTGTGTGTGTGTGAAGTGTGTGTAGTGTGTGTAGTGTGTGTTGTGTGTGTGTGAAGTGTGTGTAGTGTGTGTAGTGTGTGTTGTGTGTGTGTGTGAAGTGTGTGTAGTGTGTGTGTGTGTGTAGTGTGTGTAGTGTGTGTAGTATGTAGTGTGTGTAGTGTGTGTAATGTGTGTAGTGTGTGTGTATAGTGTGTAGTGTGTGTGTAGTGTGTGTGTAGTGTGTGTAGTCTGTGTTGTGTGTGTGTGAAGTGTGTGTAGTGTGTGTAGTGTGTGTTGTGTGTGTGTGAAGTGTGTGTAGTGTGTGTAGTGTGTGTTGTGTGTGTGTGAAGTGTGTGAAGTGTGTGTAGTGTGTGTAGGGTGACCAGATGCAAAAAGTCCAAAAGCAGGACAACAGTAAGATTTTGGTGGGACAAAGTGGGACAGATAGATAATGTAATTTTTTTTATTAGAATAACTCTTCACCGAATAGATAAAGGTTAAATCAAAATAAATACAAATGAAATACAGAATGATATCTCTCCACATTCATCTTGGCACTGGCAGCCGGCTTGTTACCACCTAACATCTGTTTTAAATATTCAAACTTTATCACTTGACAGGAATGTCTTGTGTTCGATATAAATTTTTTTGCTTCGAAAAGAGGGACATCCTCTCAATATGTGGGATGCGGTCTCAAATGGTGGGACAGTACAACCAAAAGGGGGACACCTGGTCACCCTAAGTGTGTGTAGTGTATGTAGTGTGTGTAGTGTGTGTAATGTGTGTGTATAGTGTGAAGTGTGTGTAGTGTGTGTGTGTGTGTAGTGTGTGTGTGTAGTGTATGTAGTGTGTGTAGTGTGTGTAGTGTGTGTGTGCTGCTCTCCAGGCGAAGGTCTAGACTCTGTATAATGTGGAGAACTGAAGCGATGAATCTCTGATCACAAGATTTCACCACAGTTACGTTAATGAGCGCGTGTACAACATGCGTCTGGGTGCGAGAGAGAGAGAGTGAGAGAGGGGGGGGAGAGAAAGAGAGAGAGGGGGGAGACATACAGAAAGACAAAGAGAAAGAGGAGTGAGAAAATATCTTTTCAAATCGATGCGGTTAAGCGTGACAAGCATACTAATAAGTGTCTGTGTGAACTAAACACTTAAGAGGACAGAGCAGGGTCTGTATAGAGAGAGAGAGAGAGAGAGAGAGAGAGAGAGAGAGAGAGAGAGACAGAGAGAGAGAGAGAGAGAGAGAGAGAGAGAGAGAGAGAGAGAGAGAGAGAGAGTTACAAACTCTGGTACGGTTAATTTTTATTTATTTTTTTTATCCACTTTGTCTCCTTATTTTCTATTTTTCTCCCATCCCAATTTCGCTGTTTCCAATTCTCCCCTCGCCTGTCTTGAACGTTGCTCGACTATGCCCCCCACAGGTCGGCCGTAGGGAGGATAGAAGCCTTGCATCACGTGTCCCCTCCGGTACACGAGGAGGCAGCCCGTCACGTCTTTTCACCTGCCAGCGCGGACTCTCATTGGCGAGGTGTAACGCGTGGGAGGCTCACACTACCCCCGCTATTTCCTGTCTCTGCTGTGCAGGCGTCCCCCAACCGACCTGTAGGAGTCGCTGTCCACAACGTCCAGATTACCACCCATCGACTTCCACCCGCTAACTCTGCCAATTGAATTAGTATGACGGCCGGCCCAAGCCGGAGGCAACGCCGACAGCCGGATTCGAACCCAGTGTCTCTTGCGTTGGTGAAAGCAACCGCATGAAAAGCTCCGTTTCCGTTTGTGGGGTGACTCTCTGGAATAGATTGGATGATGAAATTAAACGGAGTAAAAACATCATACAGTTCAAAATGAAATACAAAAGACTGATTCTTGGAAGGTTCAGTAAAGAGGAGGGAGGTTGTTATTGTCTTGTAAATAGACTGTATTTATAACTCTACAACTTTGACCGCTTTAGAACTTATGCCTGATTCTCTCACACATTGACAGCAGAGGCAACCATGCGAGGTCATTGGGAGCAGTTAGCGGTTCAGTGTCTTGCTCAAGGACACTTTGACACACTACCCAAAAAGGAGCTGGAATCAAACTGGGAACCATCAGATTACCAGACGGGTTTTTGTTCTGATCTAGTCAGCATGTACTGCACCTGTTGCTTTCTAAAGATACCGGATGGACAGTAACCTATTAATGATGAAGTGGTTGATATATCAAATGTGTTTATTGATATGATATGATACATTTATTTATATTGCAATAGGGGTAGGACCTGATAAGCATCCTGTTTCTTCCTATTCTTTTATCTTACTTTATTGTTTCTCTTTCACAGCAAATTATCTTATGTGCATTTTTCCATTGTTATTTTGGGATTATTCTATATTGTTAAAAATAAAACTATGAATCCATTCATGCTTTCATGTTGCTGCACTTCGCTGCAAACAACGCACTGAGGTCACTCGCTTTTGCCCTCAGTATAAGAAAACCCAGATTATTCACGCTTTGCCATGTTTACAACGCTCGATGGAGCATGTTAGTGTCATGACAGCGCTGGCAGCAAACAGTACCAGTTGAGAACCAATGGTGCATAAATAATTACTGACAGTGAGAGTGAATTGGATAACGTATAGTATTTCATAACATGTGTGCAGCAAGCCAAGATGGAGATCATGTGATTATTTTGTCCACATAGATAACCTCATATGTTTACCAAAACATATTTGAATGAAGTTGTATAGTGACATGAATGAGATCGGGCTTTGTATGGGGGATATGTGTTGCTGTGATTAGATTGATAAACCGTCTTTTCATCCTCATACTGAATTAGTCCTGCACATCCTGGCAACCCAGAGTTAATGTGCGTGAAAACTTGAAACCCCAAACCTGTGGTGTCGCTTCCTTATTTCTGAGACCAGGAAATGACGTGAGTTTCACTCAGATATTCCGTCCAATAGACGAGTGACTTGCTTCGACCATGTGACATTTGTTTACAATGTTTGGTGCACTTGATAAAGTGCTGTATGAACGCTAACCGAACCAAGGAAAAAAGGAACATAATCCTGGTCAGAACAACGGGGCAGACTACAATATATTTGCATTTGTTAGCCATTCTAGCTATCTAAACAATCAATGTAGAAGGTGAAAGACTCACACTCACAGCCACGCTGATTTGGCAAAATGACATCCAGACATTGTTTGAAAGAACTTTTAGTCAGGGGAGTGTCATGGTTTCTCCATAGAGCACCATTATACTTTTAGTCAGGTGAGTGTCATGGTTTCTCCATAGAGCACCATTATACTTTTAGTCAGGGGAGTGTCATGGTTTCTCCATAGAGCTCCATTATCCTTTTAGTCAGGTGAGTGGCATGGTTTCGCCATAGAGCTCCATTATACTTTTAGTCAGGTGAGTATCATGGTTTCTCCATAGAGCACCATTATACTTTTAGTCAGGTGAGTGTCATGGTTTCTCCATAGAGCACCATTATACTTTTAGTCAGGGGAGTGTCATGGTTTCTCCATAGAGCTCCATTATCCTTTTAGTCAGGTGAGTGGCATGGTTTCTCCATAGAGCTCCATTATACTTTTAGTCAGGTGAGTATCATGGTTTCTCCATAGAGCACCATTATACTTTTAGTCAGGGGAGTGGCATGGTTTCTCCATAGAGCTCCATTGTACTGCAACCAGCAGCTTGTGCAGGTATTGGGCAACACAGTCAGGTGATTCAGCATGTATTGCTGATTGGCTCGAACACAGTATGTTTATAAACAAGAAACCCGTCTATAGGTGAGTTTTTTGATGTTTTAAGAGGTTAAAGGTGCTATAGATAACATTCAGCCACTAGATGTCGCACTAGAGCACCAGCATATCATTTATCCAATCAGGTGAATTCCACATGGTCGAAATGGGAAGTAGGGAGGGGATACATGCCTGCAACATGTAAACAACAACAATAATCAATAATCTTTTGGTGGGAAAAGCAATACTTTTATTCCGCACCTTTCGCTCTCCACGCGACGTCAGCGACATTAACGGACCCATTTGTCCGAGGAAAGCGACGGTCGCAGTTGGAGGATCGAGAGGAAAGCGATGGTCGTGATTGGAGGATCTAGAAGAGAGGGCGGGAGTTTGAGATCAACCTTATTTATACTCGAAAAGACAATTGAGGTCACCCTCATTTTCAATGTCGTCGACGATTTCAATGCACACATTTCTACACTATAACAATAAATATGAATAACTATCTATAAAGTATAAAATTAACATAGGCATAAAATCAGCACACAGATTGAC
>NC_140171.1:14202646-14220146 GCF_963971535.1 Notolepis coatsorum
AGCCGCATTTTGACACCTGGCTGGCAGAGGTGTTTAGCAGACTGTGATGTACAGGACGTGTAGGAGTGTGCTTTATGGCTGCGTTCATCAGCCGTTTCCACAGACACCGGGTGAATAAACACCGATCATCAGCAACCGCAATCATCTTTTACTTGGAAACCAAAGTACCTACGAAGGCTCCAGCCAGGGGGGCTTGAGATACGACCACAATCATGGCTGTTTTGAAACGTCTAGCATCACAATGTCGAGCTTCACACCCTCCCCATGTAAAATACCTGGATACCTTTAACACGTAACGGTAAATGGTGCATTTATATAGCAGCTTTTATCCAAATGCTTTACAATTTGTTCCTCACATTTGACCCATTCACTCACACACTCACACACCGCCGACGGAGGTGACCGTGCAAGGTGCCAACCTGCTCATCGGGAGCAGTTAGGGGGTTAAGTGACTTGCTCAAGGAGGATGAGAGGGAATCGAACCGGGAACCTCTGGATTACCAGATGACCGCTCTACCTCCTGAGCCACTGTCGCCCTAACGGTACCATCACTGCACGGCAAAAACACATTGTGTTTGTTTACACTGTTTATTTTTTTCATATTTTTCTAATTGTATTGCCTATATTTATGTCTTTCTACTATTACCCTGCCCATACCTGTACCTCCCCTCCCCCCTCCCCCATGCTGCTATGACGCCTCGAAGGGGATCATTAGAGGAATATCTTATCTTATTTTATGTCATAATACAAATGTCATTTTCAAAAGACAAAGTGAAAAACATCTGCCAACGAGGCGAGAGAATTGATCTCAAACTCAACTCAACAGTTGTGATCGAGAAGGATCGAGAAAAGGGGACGGGGCCTGAGATGGGTCCATTTAACTTGTTCCAGTCCAGCTCGACTTTGTTTTCACAAAATCTCTCGAAATGAGTGATAATATTTTTTTAATTAGTCACTTTCCCCCCCCCCCCATGGTGCAGCTGGGTGGTTGGGGGGGGTCCTCAGGGCAGACGGTCAGTCGATCAGTCATCACGGCTTCATGAGATGACCTCTAGAGGATGATGACCTCTAGAGGCCGTGTTGTTGAAACAGAGACACCATGGACCTGTGCGGCGTCTGTGCTCGTTTGTTTTTTCGAGATAATTTTGCTTGTTCTGAGAAAGTCTTGGAAACAAGCTCATTTATATTACAGCGAGTGAAACCATGTCACCCCATTAGCAGAATCACTTGTTTTTCAGAAAATCGGACTCTAAGAGTCGAGATTAAATGACCCGTTACGATTAGATTAGATTTAAATGTATTGTCACCATACAGCACAAGTACAGCGCAACGAAAAAGGAGTTGGCGTCTAACCAGAGTGCAAATGTAACAGTAAAGTACAATAGTAATATACAATGTACAGGTGATTAAACTGGAGTATATATAAATTAGTACTACTAGCCAGATGTATGTACAGGGTTGTAGTATTATTATGTACAGTGCCCTACATACTCCATGTTCAAGACCCATCTTAAACTGCATCTTAAGGCAAACCAGAACTGTGATCATTTTTAATCTGATTTAATGTAACTTGTTTCTTGTTTTTATTGTTGTTTTTATCATTGATTGTCACAATGCTTTTACCTTAAGCAGGCTATTTATTTGAAAGAGTTTAGCTGTCTCCTGTTTAGGGACTACGGGTGTAAATGAGCTCTTGCTACAACCCGGCATGTTTACATTTTGTATTTTGTACTTGATGTTCATTAACATGTGCTGTCCCTATCAAATAAACTATCAAATCAAATCAAATCATACAGGTATAAGGACGCTATGGTAGTAAAAGTCATACTGCCCAGTGGTATAACTAGTAAGAGTAGGTAAGAGATGTGTACAGATATAGATATAAGATGGAGATTGTTTGCCTTGTGATGCCACATCCTCCTCTCCGCTCAGCATCCCATGGGCTTAGGATTCTCCACACACCCCCACGATCCCTGAAATGTACCCCTGGCGTGTCCCCCCTCCCCCGTAGCCTCACCCCTAACCTCTACTTTCCTTGTCCCTGAAATCTATCCTGCGCCTGGCCTGACCTCCTCAGCCCTTACTGACCTGCACACACACACACGCCATCCACACACGGGCCCAAACCTGAACCCTACCCTGCAGCTCTGTGGAACCTGCTGAAACCCCCCCGCCCCCCTCACAGCCGTGACCAATGCAGAGGAGACACTGGTCTGACTGGGTGAGAGGAGCACGTCTAAACGCTCTTATTGTTGTTTAGTTCAGTTTAGATTAGATTAGTTTAGTTTAGATTAGTTTAGTTTAGTTTAGATTAGTTTAGTTTAGTTTAGTTTAGTTTAGTTTAGTTTATTGTTTAGTTTAGTGTTTAGTTTAGATTAGTTTAGTTTAGTGTTTAGTTTAGATTAGTTTAGTTTAGTGTTTAGTTTAGTGTTTAGTTTAGTGTTTAGTTTAGTTTAGTTGAGTTTCTATTATATTATATTAGTTTAGTTTAGTGTTTAGTTTAGTTTAGATTAGTTTAGATTATATTAGATTAGTTTAGTTTAGTGTTTAGTTTAGTGTTTAGATTATTGTTTAGTTTAGTGTTTAGTTTAGTGTTTAGATTAGTGTTTAGTTTAGTGTTTAGATTCGTGTTTAGTTTAGTGTTTAGTTTAGTTCAGTTTAGTGTTTTGTTTAGTTTAGATTAGTTTAGTTTAGATTAGTTTAGTTTAGATTAGTTTAGTTTAGTGTTTAGTTTCAGTTTAGATTAGTTTAGTGTTTAGTTTAGTGTTTAGTTTCAGTTTAGATTAGTTTAGTGTTTAGTTTAGTGTTTAGTTTAGTTTAGATTAGTTTAGTGTTTAGTTTAGTGTTTAGTTTAGTTTAGTTTAGCCTTTGATCTTTTTCGTTTTCATTTTAATTTTTTAACGGTTTCCGTAAAAATGAAAATGTCTCAAGAAATAAGTGCGTGCCACAAATTGACTAAATAAATGTCTTTCCTGTTTTAGACGTCGCTCTTTTATTTTGAAAACCCCCGACCGGAAGTGTTGTCGTTGTTTTCGATAACTTGAGCTAACGTAACGTTAGTTTTCCAAAGGAGTGGAGATGTTATGGTTTGTAACCGACCCCAATCGCACAACACAAGACAGGTATGAGAGTAAGCCAAAACAGGGCAAATATTTATTATAGAACAAAAAGCGGCACAGTCCCTTTAAGGGAAAACACAAAAACACTAGAGTCAAGGAAATATGGAAAATGCGGCACTGTGCCTTTAAGAGGCGAACAGGCTAAGGGACTAAGGCTAAGGGCCAGGGCTAAGGACCAGGGCTAAGTGTCAGGGCCAGGACCAGGGGCACTGGAGAGGGGGACAGGGACAGTGGCCCGGAGAGGCGGGCTGGAGACAGGGACAGAGAACAGGGTTAAGGCCTTGGACAGGGCGAGGGCCAGAGCTGCTTACAGGGATGAGGACAGGGTTCCGACGGCGGAGGCCTGGCACGGGAACAGGGGCCCGACGGCGGAGGCCTGGCACGGGGACAGGGGCCCGACGGCGGAGGCCTGGCACGGGGACAGGGGCCCGACGGCGGAGGCCTGGCACGGGGACAGGGGCCCGACAGCGGAGGCCGGGCACGGAGACAGGGGCCCGACGGCGGAGGCCTGGCACGGGGACAGGGGCCCGGGCACGGAGATCCTCCTCCCGTCCCTACACCGAGTAGGGCTCTGCTGCTCAGGAAGGAATCCTCCTCCTCGGATGCTGCAGACGGGCAGCGCAGAACAAAGGGGGTCCCAGGGGAACGGGATGGGAACAACGCCATCCTCCCGTGGAATACTAGGGAGCGACGACGAGCCTGGGTCCAAGGGGAACGGGATGGGCACACGCCGTCCTCCCGTGGAATACTAGGGAGCGACGACGAGCCTCACCCCAGGAACGAGGATCACGAAGAGACGCCTTCCTCCCGTGGAATCGGGAGCGATGGCGAGCCGGCTTGACGTCTGGAGTGGGAACACTGGAAAACCTCCCGTAGAGAATTAGAGAGCGAAGACGGTGTCCCACTCCAGGCAAACGCGGTAGGTGATGGTAACGTACAGGATGGTAACGTACAGAACTCCATGAACACAGAACGACCCGACCAGGACTGGAAGGGAGGTCCAGGTATATAAAGCCCTCTGGGGCGCTAATCACAAACTATGACAGCTGCGTGAAGGTAGTCCAAGGGTGGGGGCTGGTGAAGGAGAGTAGACAGGGAAAAATCTCGCAAGGGTGGGGGCTGGTGAAGGAGAGTAGACAGGGAAATGCTCAGGGAACAGGCGAATCCTCACAGGAGCGAGAGACAGAGACCGTGGCTCAAACTACACTACCTGTGTTGTATTAAAGTAATTGATTGATGTTTAACTTGTCCCTGTGTCATTTCGACAAGCAAACGTTTGTTGTCTGTATTTAACGTTACCTCAGGATACCACTGTCTATTGTATTTAGTTGGTTAGCTATTTAGTTAATGTTGATAGCATTTGAATAGCATCAGCGCTAGCTGGCTGGCTACAGCTCAACACCAGCCATGGGGATACTATTTACTAAATTATGGAGGCTTTTTAATCATCAAGGTAAGAGATGATTTGTCATGATCAACTGAAGGCGTATGCTATGGAACAATTATGTGCTTGGCTACTACTTTTTTTTTTCAGAAAAAGGCCAGCTATGTGACGCTAATCTCTAGCTAGTATCGTGTATTGCATCCTCCCTGTGTGTGTGTGTTTGTGTCTGTCTCAGCCGTTATTTAGTCTAGTATTAGTATTGGTGTTGCAGCACGCTGCCACTCAACTTATGCACTCTGTACGATGCCATTGTTGTTCTGTATCGTTAGTGGCTTAGCTTGGCATCGCTACTGCACTATCTCGCGTACGTGCACGCGTACTGAATAAACCACAAATGTACCTCTAATACCAGTATTAGTCTGACCACACCCCTCATCAGCTTACCTTCATAAGCAGGTGTGTGGTCACCTGCTCTCCTCCTTCTCGCTTTCACCACAAGGAAGAGGTGCCTCGGTAGATCCCCACACTTGACACCATGATGGAAGAAATTGGATTAGGAACAGCTTGGGAAACAAGGATACGTTGACATCATATCTTTATTTTCTCTCTCACTATTTTCGAGAAAATACGGCGATATTGTCTTCGTACTGGAGTGTCTAGAAGATGATGATCATTCTACAAACCCTCCACCGGTTTTCGTATTGGGAGCACGCCGCTGCATGCTTCTCAACTGCAGTTCCTTGCTGTGTTTGTTGGGGTGAAACCTGTCAGGCCACAGCTGAACTGTCGGACATGCCGCTGTTGTGAGGAGCGGTGCGTTCCAGGTTGGGTGAGTAGTGTTTGCTGGCGGGCTCCACTTGTCTGTTAGTGCTATGGGGGCTACTTGACAAAGTTTATGGAAACCGGCCCCAGGCTAGGGTCCTTTGTTTAGCCGTCTAGGCGACAGAAGGCCTTGGTCTGGCGACCATTATAGTTTTAACTAGTGGGCCGCGACCATTGACACTGGTGATCCCTGTGTGTTCTGGACGAGTGGATTCTCTCTGTCACCGTGTTAAGACCCCATCTTTCATATCCAAATGAGAGTATTCCTTCACGAGGGGATATGTGCATGTAATGTGCGATAGCGGCAGATTCATGTTCAAAGTCAGCTATACAGGCCAGTTGGTACTGTGCTGATTCCGCCGGACGTGGTAATGTCACCGTTGTGAAGCGGTGTTGACGTCTTGTTTTCTCTTTTCTCTTAAAAAGTGAGGAGGGTTCAGAACGGCGGCCTGTCTGGGTGAGTGTTATGTCATTGTTTACATGTTCATAGCTTACGGTTAGCCGGTCGGTGGCCTGGCGCGGGGTAGTTTAGCTTCTCGCGCGCCGCCGGGAGCTCGCTCCTGATCGCGTGCGTCGTTAGATCGGCGTCTCGCGAGCGGAAGCAATAGCACCCGAACGGTTGGAGCAGCCGTTAGCTTGATGCTATTCTGTTGAACGTGCTTTGATTTTAACATGTTTTACACTCTTGACCACGACGTCATCCTTGACAGGGGATGTTCGTCGACCCTGCCTGAGCCTAGACGGGGATTGCGTCAACAAAGAGGACTGTAGCGACTGGTGGAGCGGCGACGCTGCCCGGATCGAACAACACAGGACGGCTGTGTTCTACGGTGTCTTGTGACTGCACTTCGCTGATCTGCGTTCCGGGTAGGTACGGGGTTGGCCAGACCTCATAACACGTCTTCTGGTTTTACCTTGCTAAATGTATTGTGAATAACGGTGTTTTTTCCCAAAACGTGTGTTGTTGCAATGCATTTGGGTTACGTTGCGGGTTGTGTGTGAGCTGTTTTTGTCACTGGCAGTTAGCTTCTCCGTGCAGATCGTGATGTATTGATCTGGTTGTTGTGTGAGAAACATCATGGTGTTTATGTGTACCGTGTACTCACTACTAAGGCAACTAACCTATGAAGCTATGCTTGGTGACGAGTGAGTAAAAGAATGTTCTTTCTCAGACTGTAATGACAATGAACAGTGAGTTCACACATTAACAGGTTTTCCTGTTTTAACTGGCCGTATTGAGGGTAAAATAGGAGGATTGTGTTTCCCCCCCCGGTTCCCTGGGGACTTTATCACCTCCTATCAGACATGTTGTGCATTAATTGTGTCTTTTGTGTGGTAGGGATACGATGTAACTCTCAGCTTGATTGCTGAGGTTGTGCTAAATCTGCTGGAGAAACTTATTTCCTAAAGGGAAATTGGTTTGGTTGCTGTCATGTGTGCTTAGCAAGGCCTGTGGTCGATACTAATCAAGAATGATGTATTCTCTCATTGTGAAAAAAACGGCGTTCCTCTGTTGAGTGTTTTTGCCATTTTTTGTAGGTGATGATGGGTTGTGTGTGTCATGTGACCTACAACTGGGTTGTACTGGCCACAGAAGCACATGTGTATGTTGGACCGGGGTTCTTAGAGCCCTCTCTATTCTGTGTTTTTCCTTAGTAAAAATCAGATAGCAGGTTAGGTCGTGCGCTGTGTGGAGCTGTGAAACGCTTCATAGAGCTGACTATGACTGTGTCATATTCTCTTTTTGTCGTTACGTCGTATCATGGGTGTGGGGTCGTAAAGGGGTGAACTGGTAACCTTTCCTCTCCCCATTGTTCTGTCGGTCAGGGGTACACCCCCTGTCCTTCAAGGTTCCCGTCACGTGGCGGTTCGGCACGTTACGGGGGGGGGGGGGGGGGGGGGGGGAGGGAGTTCCTGGTCCCACGGCCTGGTATATTGGGCGTGTGCACCGCAGGAATTCCCCCGCCATAGAGTACGTCACCGTGCGCGTCTCTGTTGGTAGGACTTCCGTGTGCTGTTCAGGTCCATGTGATGGATCTGTTTTCAGGGGGGGTGGTCAGGGCTCCTCCTCACCAAGCGCCTACTCAGGCCTTCTGTGAGTTCGGACTCCTTCTTCCATGTGAGGAAGCCTCCATCAGAGTACAGAGCCTTCCTCCTCAGATTGTCAAAGTGAGTGGACCCTCTAGAAGGGTCCTTTTCTATTGTATGTATATTCGATTCAATTCGTTTATTGAGTGTGTATGGGTTCGGTGCCTCTTCCCCGGAGGCCCTAAAACCAGTTTTTTACATGGCTCAAGGTGCAATATATTCTTTTCAATCTGTACAGCTCGCGTGGGAAGTCTCTCTGGGGATCCCCGTCTCTTTCCTATGGGAGGGTGGTGGGATGTAAAAATGTGAAATTTTTTTACCCCGGCTGTGTAGACTGGGATACATACTGTTGATGCTTCCTTCTTTCTATTCCAGAAGTGTTGGAGTTAGGGAGTGTCACACCCCTCTTGTCGTTCCCCTGGGCGCCTTGGGGATTCAATGACAGGTCTAAATAGCCTGTTCATTGATGGGGGTGTGTCCCGACGCACGTATAGTGCTAGCTCGCTGTAAACAGGCGATTGACTGGCACGCCTTGGTTGCTTGTGGTTGAAACAGCGTTTTTATAAAGCAACTGAGATGGGGGTTTTTCCTCTTCCGGCGACCACATCCCATGACCTGGGTGGGTTGTCGACGGATTCTCGTTCATGTCTGGGGGATGATGACGGGATGGATCTGAACATATGTAGTGGGGTCTCACGCCCTTGGGGTGGGCCACCAGGCGCGGTTCGTCCGAACGTCTGGGTGGCGCCTTCTTTTCATGTTAAGATCAACACGCATATCTGCCCTTCTCCTGGAGTAGGCATGTCGGCGTGGTTAGGGCACGGGACTGGTTCTGGTCACGCTGGTCCAGATCAGTTGAACCCGTTGTCCGCCGGGGATGCAGATCTGCTGTTCTGGTACCCTGAGGGACTTGGGCTTTTTTCAGGGGGGAAAAATGCCAGGTCGGTCTGGGTGTCACAGGGTTAAGCGCTATGGAGACCCTGGTTGGGTATGTTTTTACTCAGCACTGTCGTCATGGCTTACAGCCATGCCATTCTGTACGCGCTCGATCTCGTCGGATCTCGGCCGCTACACAGGTTGGTCCTGGTTAGTACTTGGTTGGGAGACCGCCGGGGAATACCAGGTACGGTGTGCTTAGGGGCTGGTTCTCCATTATTTTTCGCTCCTCTCTCACGCATGGCGAAGAGGGGCCTGTGGGGGTGGTTTTTTGACCTCCTCTGGTGACCCTGTGCTTCCCGTACCGCCAGGCCCGGTCCGAAGTGATGTTTGCGACCCGTAGGCCTGGGTTAACCCTTTTTGGAAACTGAAACACTTGTACTGCGGTATAGCCGGTGTATACCCGCAGGTGTGTTTTGGAGTTTTTTCTTGAGGGGTTATAGGAACAACCACCGCATTGGGTAACACCGACGTGGTTGATTCCCTGGTGTGTTGGAGCAGTGTCAACTCCCGGGTTCACCGTTTGAGGGTGCCCCTGCACGTTCATGACGTCTGCCAATCGTGTCAGCCTTCTCTGCCTCGACCCCTCTGGGTGGGGGTTGTTAAATGGAGGCTTGGTCATGCAACACCGCCAGCTTACGCTCCTTCCGCCGGTGCGGCTGTGTTCAGCTGTCCCCTCTGGCGCCTGTCTCGTCCGCAGTCTCCAGGCTAGGGTTGACAGCCTGTTGCCTGGTTTTTCCCCGGTGCGCTGCCTGCTTCCGTTGGTTAACCTTTTTGTGTGCTTACGGCCATGCTGACTGCCTATTCTGCAGGGTCAGTGTGCCAGGCGGTGTGCTATTGGGGGGACGGGGCCCGCTCGGCTTACGGCCATACCGACCTGAACACGCCCGATCTCGTCCGATCTCGGAAGCTGGGCAGGTTCTGGCCTGGTTGGTTCCGCCTGGGAATACCAGGTGCAGTAACTGGGGGGCCTTTGTCCGAATACGCTGGCGATGTGGGGGGCGGGGCACTACGTGCCCACCTGGTGGGGTCTTGATGCTGGCATCATGGACTTCTCCGGGCCCCCATTCTAGGGAGTCCAGTCCTTTTGGTGGGTCTGGGTCTTCCTTCGTGCTCCGCTGCTACGGCCTTGCCACGGGGTTGGGTTTGCCCTTGACCCCGTGATTCTGGGGGCAGTAACGAGGTTGTTCCTCCGTTCGTTCCCGGGTGGCATGCGGGTTGTGCGTGTGTGTAGTCGTGGGGTCGAGCCACGGTCTGCTCACCCTGTGCGTTGAGTTGCTTGAGTGCCTCTTCGCACGGTCGGGTCCGTCGCCCTCCCGTGACGTCCCTAATAGGGGGGCTACCCTCCATTAGGGGGGGTCGGGGGGGCTCGGCCCTCCCTGTTCTGATGGTTTTGGGGGGCTGTCAGCGGGGTGTATTTGTCAGCCAAGTGGCTCCGCTTGGCCTCCCTTGTGCAGTAGCGATGCCAAGCTAAGCCACTAACGATACAGAACGTTAGGTTATGACTATAACCAAGTTCTGTTAGTTAGGGGCGATGCTTGGCATCGGACGGCCGCTGCAGCCCTTGTCCTCACCTTGTGGTGAAAGCTTGGGAAGGAGGAGAGCAGGTGACCACACACCTGCTTATGAAGGTAAGCTGATGAGGGGTGTGGTCAGACTAATACTGGTATTAGAGGTACATTTGTGGTTTATTCAGTACGCGTGCACGTACGCGAGATAGTGCAGTAGCGATGCCAAGCATCGCCCCTAACTAACAGAACTTGGTTATAGTCATAACCTAACGTTGTGATGTGGGAGTTTGCACACGCGGGGTAAGGGAGAGGTGGGCTATCGCGTCATCGGTTCAGGAAAAGACTTGTATCGCTTGTAAAGACCGTGACACAAGGGGGGCGTTTTCAGAATTGCGCACTCTGGAAGCCGGTTTCAGAAAGTAGCGTCTTCAGGCTTCCAGAACGCAGTTCTGTGTGGATGAAAGGTGCATACGATCAAATACTTTGCCTGATACGACCGAAATCGGTTTCGTCTCGACATGGCTTTAGTCTAGTATAGTGTTGAGTTTAGGCTAGTTTAGTGTTTAGTTTAGTTTAGTGTTTAGTTTAGTCCAGTTTAGTCTAATGTTTAGTTTAGTGTTTAGTTTAGATTAGTTTAGTGTTGAGTGTAGTTTACTGTTTAGTTTAGTGTTTAGTTTAGTGTTTAGTTTCAGTTTAGATTAGTTTAGTATTTAGTTTAGTTTAGATTAGTTTAGTATTTAGTTTAGTGTTTAGTTTCAGTTTAGATTAGTTTAGTATTTAGTTTAGTTTAGATTAGTTTAGTGTTTAGTTTAGTCTAGTGTTTAGTCTAGTGTTTAGTTTAGTATTTAGTTTAGTTTAGATTAATTTAGTTTAGTGTTTAGTTTAGTCTAGTCTAGTGTTTAGCTTAGTCTAGTATTTAGTTTAGTCCAGTCTAGTCTAATGTTTAGTTTAGTGTTTAGTTTAGATTAGATTAGTTTAGTGTTGAGTGTAGTTTACTGTTTAGTTTAGTTCAGTCTAGGGTTTAGTTTAGTGTTTAGTTTAGTGTTGAGTTCAGATTAGTGTTTAGTTTAGTGTTTAGTTTAGTTCAATTTAGTGTTTAGTTTAGTCTTTAGTTTAGTTTAGTTTAGTGTTTAGTTTAGTCTAGGGTTAGTTTAGGGTTTAGTTTAGTCTAATGATTAGTTTAGTTTAGTTCAGTTTATGGTTTAGTTTAGTCCAGTCTAGTCTAATGTTTAGTTTAGTGTTTAGATTTGTTTAGTGTTTAGTTAGGTGGTGTCTAGTTTAGTATTTAGTTTAGTCTAGTTTTGTTTTTAGTTTAGTGTTTAGTTTAGTCAAATTTTTAGTTTAGTCTAGTCTAGTGTTTTGTTTAGTCTAGAGTTTAGTTTAGTTTAGTGTTGAGTTTAGTCTAGTATTTAGTTTAGTCTAGTCTAATGTTTAGTTTAGTTTAGTTGATAGGATAGACATATTTCCATTGTGGTCCTTAAAATGTGTTGACACTGTGAAGATGGCTTAAGTCCATATGACTATCTAATTATGAACAAGCCAATGCAACTGAAAACAATAAAAGCCTACAACAATAATGATCCAATAGAACAAAATAACCACATATTAAGACTGGCATTTTGTTTCTACGGGCTAACATTCCTATGTTTCTAAATTCAATCCATAAGCCAGGTTTTGACCTTGTGTGTTTCTCAATCGTTTTGGTCTCAGGAACCAATAAACGGTTGTTGTTGTTGTTGTTGTTGTTGTTGTTGTTGTTGTTGTTGTTGTTGTTGTTGTTGTTGTTGTTGTTGTTGTTTTGCTTTTTTGTCTTCAAGTGATCATAAAGTAATACAATTGCCATCTTCTGGAACTGCTCATGAAAACCACACCAGTTTCACCAGTTTGTCGTGTTCCAGGAACACGACAAGCTTTTGGGGAAATTGGCTTATTTGCCATCTTGCCCATGGAGCCAGACAAGAAGGTATCCTTCTCATCTCTGTGCGTCCAGTACAGAGAGAGAGACCTGCAGCGTGCTAGCTATAGCTCACATAATGACTGGAAGTGGATGCACACCATTAGCTTAGCGTCAAAAGTAATGAAATACACTTTCTGAGACCAGGCAGGACCACAGTGGAAATAAGTCTTGACTTTTTTGTGTTTCATCCTTGAAATGTTTTCTTGAATCTTGATTAAATCAATGTCAAATAAAATCACTTTCAGAACTGTCTTGTTTACATGTTGTAACTTGTGTGTTTATCCACAAGTCTCCAGAGTGAAAAAGTCTTAGGGATGCTCGATATTGGCTTTTTTACCGATACCGATATTCCGATATTGTCGAACTCTTAATTTCCGATACCGATATCAACCGATATCACATTTTAATGCCGATATCGGCCGATAATATCGGACATAATTTCTATAGAAATGTAAAAAAACAATAAAAAAAAAACATATATATATTTTTTTTTGAAAACCGATACTGATATTTTCCGATATCACATTTTAATGCCGATATTGGCCGATAATATCGGACATCCCTTTATTGGTTGAAATTGGTTTGTGCAAAGCCTACGTGAGCACACGTCGACTCATATACATTTTTCTTTATGATCAAATATTTATTTTTCCATTTTAAAGATAAAACAAGGCAACACAATACAGTAATAATAATAACAAGACCACACAGTACCACAACAATAATAATAGCAACAATAACGACATTAGCGATAATACAAATAATAAATACAGAACATAAAAACCAACTTGTACACCGAGAGTCGGTCACCAGTCCCATAGCAAACAGCTTCCTAGGTGTGAGATACGTCCTATGAATATAATTAAAATGTATTTGCTGGTGATTATAGGGTTGCGGGAGGTCAATGTAACATTTGTCCAACACGTCATATTTTTTACAGGAAGAAAACATGATTGGATTTTGATGTAAGAATATGAAGAAATAGAATTCTTTAGACGTATCCCCCCCCTGACACACCACAAACCGCCTCGGCTAAACCCATTATATACCATGTGTACTATTATTATTATTATTGACAGGATATACTGCCATTCTGCCATTCATATGTATGTGACAAATAAACCTCTTGATTCTGGATTCTTGTATAACTCTGGAAAGTGAAAAGATGATGTGGTTTATTATCATAACTGAATGAACAAACTGTCCTCACGGGAACATCAGGTCCCTGGAACACTGTTTGAAGCTATAGAAAGCGACCTGATGTAAACAAACCCCCAATCCTGCCCCCAAAAACCTGCATAGTGCACCTTTAAATTAAAGTAGATTATTTGAGTGCTAATGGTTCACCTACAGATGGATGACAGCTGGGTGAGACGGGAGGAGAGGGGGATGATGAGGATGAAGAGAGGAAGAGGGGAAAGTTAGGAGAGAGAGGATCAGGTTCTGAGTGATCAATCTAATGCTGAGGCTGATATTCAATCTTCTACGGTACATACCTATCTGGTTATACCAACCAGTCCTGTGTGTGTGTGCACGCGCGCGCGTGTGTGCGTGTGTGTGTGCGTGTGCGTGTGTGTGTGTGTGTATATTGTAAAGGCAGATTTAAATCAGACTGTGCAGTATGTGTATAATTTAATTGGTGGGATTCAAATTATAAATGTAAAATGTATGTGTGAGAGAGAGAGAGAGAGAGAGAGAGAGAGACAGAGAGATATATATATATAGAGAGAGAGAGAGCGAGAGAGAGATACATTTTACTTGCTAATGTGAGAATGACGTGATGCTTCTGTCTGATACAATAAACTCCAACAAACCCAACTTCACGTGCGACAGTTCTCTGACCTCTGTGTGTATGCGTACGGTGTGTGTGTGTGTGCGTGCGTGTGTGTGTATATGTATTTCACAATGTGACACAACCCACCCTCTGAGTGTGTGTGTGTATTGTGTGAGCATGCACATGTCCATGTCTCTGTGTGTGTGTGTGCATGTACTCACTCATATCTGTGTGTGTGTGTCCACATATTCACTCATGTCTGTGTGTGTGTGTGTGTTGTGTGTGCATGCACATGTCCATGTCTCTGTGTGTGTGTGTGCATGTACTCACTCATATCTGTGTGTGTGTGTCCACATATTCACTCATGTCTGTGTGTGTGTGTGTGTTGTGTGTGCATGCATGCATCCATGTATGTGTGTGTGTGTGTGTGTGCATACTCACTCATGTCTGTGTGTGTGTGCATACTCACTCATGTCTGTGGGTGTGTGTGCGCAAGTACTCACTCAAGTTTGTGTGTGTGTGTCTTGTCTGTGCATGCACACGTCCATGTCTGTGTGTGTGTGTGCGTACTCACTCACTCACTCATGTCTGTGTGTGTGTGTGTGTGTGTGTGTGTGTGTGTGTGTGTGTGTGTGTGTGCGTGCGTGTGTGCGCACTCACTCGTGTCTGTGTGCTCCATCTCGTGTGTATGTCATGAGAGCGTAATGCTCCAGAAATGCTCCACAGAAAACGTTGTTGGCCACATATTACATGGAGCTGTCATCGTGTGAAAACATGGAGGCAGAAAGAAGACTATAAAATAAATACAGCCTCTCTGGGTAACAAGCAGATGATCAGGTTTCATAATAAGCAGGTTCCTGGCCTCCCAGAGTTCCCTCTAAACCAGGGGTTCTCAAACCTTTTTATACCACGAGCCCACGAGCCCACACTTAATGTATAGCGTAATTTCAATGTGGAATTAAGGAATATCAAAATAAAAGCACACGTTGTTGAACTTGATCATGCATATTTAGTAGAACATGTAATTACAGCACTATGTTATCAATACACATTTATAAAACGAGGCATATTTAGCCAAAATATGTTGGCAGAACATAAATATTTTTTAAAATATATATATATATATATCTTTTTTTTTATTAAATTTTTTACTTGCCAATGTGCGACCCCACTGTCACCTACCCATGACCCCACTTTGGGTCACGACCCGTAGTTTGAGAAACGCTGCTCTAAACCGTCCACTTTACTCCCAGCGTTCCCTCTAAACCATTCACTTTACTGCAGAGTTCCCTCTAAACCATTCACTTTACTGCAGCGTTCCCTCTAAACCATTCACTTTAAGAAAGCAAGAGAGAGAGAAAGAAATCGAGAGAAAGCAAGAGAGAGAGAAAGCAAGAGGGAGAAAGCAAGAGAGAGAAAGCAAGAGAAAGAGAGAGAGAAATAAATCGAGAGAAAGCAAGAGAGAGAGAAAGCAAAAGGGAGAAAGCAAGAGAGAGAAAGCAAGAGAGAGAGAGCGAGAAAGAGAAAGAAATCGAGAGAAAGCAAGAGAGAGAGAGAAAGCAAAAGGGATAAAGCAAGAGAAAGAGAGAAAGAGAGAGAGAGAGAAAGCAAGAGAGATAGAAAGCAAGAGAGAGATAGATTGAATGATAATGGTATGTTAGTAGTGGTGTCTCTAACAGTGGAGGTTATGATCTACCGGTATGTCTGTCTCTGTTTTGATCTGGTGCAAGTCAGAACGGTCCTTTACTCAAATCCCTCATCGTGATAAAATCCCTCATTCTCTCCTCTTGATAATTATGTTGTGTAATTACAGTGTGAGTTAGATCACCTGTTTGTTTCCCTTCTGCTATAGCAGTGGTGATGCTGTAATGACGGTGGTGTACGAAACGCAAGGGGTACTTTCAGCTGTTTCTGATGTACGGTGCTTAACCCTTTCACTACCACACTACAAAGGGTTAACGCTTTCACTACTACACTACAAAGGGTTAACCCGTTCACTACCAATTAATTGTGCAATAAAACAAGTAAACAAAGTAGGGCATATCGGTATATGTACATGAGTTATTTACAGAGCATGGTAGGACATGCTAGGTCCTGTGGTAGTGCAATACACTGTTAGCTACGGATGAGGCACTGGGTCTTTATGTACACTGCTATACAATGCTATATTATACAATCTCAAGTTATACTATACTATTCTTAAAGTGACCTTTCCTTTTGTAAAGTGACCATAAGTGTGAGCGTGTGCAGCATGAGTGTGTGTGTGCTCATGTTAAAGTGGCTGCTAGTGTGTGAGCGTGTACAGTGTGTGTGTTGTGTGTGTGCTCATGTGTGCTTGTGTGTGGAGAGTTCAGTGTTCAAGGCTCTGATGGCCTGGGGGAAGAAGCTGAGCCGAAGGTTGAAGGTTGTGTGTGTAGTAGACTGAAGTGTACATGTAAAGGTTGTGTGTAGTAGACTGAAGTGTACATGTAAAGGTTGTGTGTGTAGTAGACTGAAGTGTACATGTAAAAGGTCACTGGGGATGTTGACTTGAATGTCTCTGAGGCGTGTCGCATTAAGGGCCTGGTTTTGTTTACGATAACTCTCTCTCGTTCCTCTGAGAACAAGGGGCCCATTCCTCCTCGACGTCCTCGACCCTCAACCCTCTGTAGACCAATCAGAATACACGATGTGTCACGGGACAGCGCACAGGGCTTTATTTCAACCCTCAACCCTCTGTAGACCAATCAGAATACACTATGTGTCAGCGCACAGGGCTTTATTTCAAACATGGAATGCACTGAATGGGCATCGGAAAGTCCTGATGTAGTGTTGTATGGCAAGCAACAGTGTACTGATTTTACTGTAAGTAGAGAGAAAACGCTACGGTCCAACTGGTAGACTCTAGCGCAGAGAGACGAGCAAGACAACAGAACCGGTTAATGTAAGGGGGGGGGGGGGGGTAGTCCAGGTGGAGGTAGAGTAGCACCAGACAGGGTGTCCAGGTGGAGGTAGAGGAGGAGCAGACAGGGTGTCCAGGTGGAGGTAGAGGAGGAGCAGACAGGGTGTCCAGGTGGAGGTAGAGGAGGAGCAGACAGGGTGTCCAGGTGGAGGTAGAGGAGGACCAGACAGGGTGTCCAGGTGGAGGTAGAGGAGGAGCAGACAGGGTGTCCAGGTGGAGGTAGAGGAGGAGCAGACAGGGTGTCCAGGTGGAGGTAGAGGAGGAGCAGACAGGGTGTCCAGGTGGAGGTAGAGGAGGACCAGACAGGGTGTCCAGGTGGAGGTAGAGGAGGAGCAGACAGGGTGTCCAGGTGGAGGTAGAGTAGCACCAGACAGGGTGTCCAGGTGGAGGTAGAGGAGCACCAGACAGGGTGTCCAGGTGGAGGTAGAGGAGCACCAGACAGGGTGTCCAGGTGGAGGTAGAGGAGGACCAGACAGGGTGTCCAGGTGGAGGTAGAGTAGCACCAGACAGGGTGTCCAGGTGGAGGTAGAGGAGCACCAGACAGGGTGTCCAGGTGGAGGTAGAGGAGGAGCAGACAGGGGGTCCAGGTGGAGGTAGAGGAGCACCAGACAGGGTGTCCAGGTGGAGGTAGAGGAGGAGCAGACAGGGTGTCCAGGTGGAGGTAGAGTAGCACCAGACAGGGTGTCCAGGTGGAGGTAGAGGAGCACCAGACAGGGTGTCCAGGTGGAGGTAGAGGAGGAGCAGACAGGGTGTCCAGGTGGAGGTAGAGGAGGAGCAGACAGGGTGTCCAGGTGGAGGTAGAGGAGGAGCAGACAGGGTGTCCAGGTGGAGGTAGAGGAGGAGCAGACAGGGTGTCCAGGTGGAGGTAGAGTAGCACCAGACAGGGTGTCCAGGTGGAGGTAGAGGAGGAGCAGACAGGGTGTCCAGGTGGAGGTAGAGGAGCACCAGACAGGGTGTCCAGGTGGAGG
>NC_140171.1:14227646-14257646 GCF_963971535.1 Notolepis coatsorum
GAGGGTTGGGTTCTGAGATTGAAGAGCATTTGGATCAGCCCTCACACCTGTCAATCAACAGAAACAACCATCAGCTGTTTAATAAGACAGCGTCAGCATCATAGGACCCTTTATGTTGATGTATGTAGAAAACATCATACAAGCATGAATGTGGGTTTATAAAGCATACACAGGTTCTGCATAATCAAATAGGCTACAGGTCAATACAATATAAGGAATATCATTATTATTATTATTACTACTTAAAGGTGGTATAGATAACATTCAGCCACTAGATGTCGATATATATATAATATATAGGCTATTAGAACTTCTTGATGTAGGGAGTGTGTGTCATTTGATTGACTTAGAGAGAGAAAGAGAAGGAAATAGAGAGAGAGAAAGAGAGCGAGAGAGAGAGAGAAAGCATGAGAGAGAGAAAAAGAGAGAGAGAAAAAGAGCAAGAGAGAAAGAGAACGAGAGAAAAAGAGAACAAGAGAAGAAAGATAGAGATAGAGAGAGACAGAGAGCGTGAGAGAGAGATAGAGAGCGAGAGAGAAAGATAGAGAGACAGAGAGCGAGAGAGAGAAAGAGAGAGCGAGAGGAAGAGTGAGAGAGAAAGAGAGAGAGAGAGTAGTTTTGATGTATAATGTTCCCCTTCATATGTATAATTACCAATGCAATAAGTAACTGAAAATTCCAATACATTGTTGGTCAAATACTTTGTTTATTTGTATCTTTATTGAATCGTTATTTAACCAGGTAAGTCATTAACTCAATCAGCGCCAGGGGTCGCTTTAATCAATGGGGATACTGCAAAATTTGCGAGTGCTCAAAATATATCTTATATTATATCTATGGGTCTAATACACCCGTCGATTGTCAGTGAGTTGCTTCCAGTCAACATGCACGAAACAGATTGTTTTTTCATCCGTACATTTCCGTTTTTATACCGTTTTGAATATGAGTATAGTTTTGGTGATTCTTAGTAATCCCAGGAAAAGACGCGATAATAGCCCTTTAGTGGAATACACTTATCACGTTGTAATTTTTTGCCTGATTATCGAATCTTCCTGAAATCAAAGCTAGATTATCATTATTATGTCACCTCGTGCATTAAGGCTGAGCCCGAACGTTCGAACGTTCGTTCGTTACGCTGACATTCGGACTTTAATTAATAGGTTCGAACGTTCGGTGAAAAAAAATAAAGGATGCGCACGGGGTTGAGGTGATGTGAATGCGAGGCGCTCGGCTCAAACAGTATGGTCTGCCGGGCTGCAGCGGGATACTATTTCTCAACCAGAGCTCTATTTTGATTGACAGGCGATTCTGCCAATTACGTCACACACCGCTTGCACCCGCCTCTGCTGTTACCACCAATCGGCAAGCGTTTATTCGTTTTTTACTTCAGGCAATGCCGCCATTGATCTGCTTGCGAGAAGCCTCAACAGACTTACCGTAGCTACCGGGGAGCCGTAGTTAGCTCCCCGCCGAGGAAGTAATCGGTAACAAGGTTTCCGTAGGTGAACCTGGAGAAGGATCATTAATGAATACCAGCCTTTTTCGGCCACGGAGCGCAAGCTTCATGGCGGGAGGTGGTTGCGTTGGAAACAACAGCAGGCACACGCCTCGGCTCCTCAACAGACCCGGTCACAGTCTACCTCGGAACGGTGGTAGGGCGGACGGGCGGCAGGCGTGTTGGGAACCCGTCCGACGGGTCTGTTGAGGAGCCGAGGCGTGCGCCTCTGTCAGGATCCTAGGCCCGGTCCTGGCTGGACTGGGCAGGATGGTAACACTGGGCAGTACCCTCCACCTAACTTTGGGCAATGCCCTCTATCTGACATTGGCCCTCGGCCTGACATTGGCGCCCTACCACCCTCTAGTGGTGACAAACAATCGGTGCGCTCCAGTACACTGGACATCCTGACTACTGTGTTAACTATAATTAATAGTTTGATTAATGTGGTGTCATGGTGTGTACTGTCATTGTCTTTCCCTTCCCTGGTGTGATGTCATACACTGTTTTGGGTTGTTAGGAGTTGCTTTTGTGTTTAGTTGTGTTTAGTTGTGCTTTGCTTATTGTCTAGGTGTTGTTTGTGATTCTGTGTTGGCCAGGTGTTCTTAATTGTTAATTAGTTGGGGTATATAGGTTTCTGTCTGTCCTCCCTTCTGTGTGGCGACATTCCTCCAGTTACCCCCTGTTCCTCCACGTCGTGTCGCACCGTTCTCCCTCTAGTAAGTCTTAGTGTTTGTTGTTTTTTGTATTGTGAAGTTTGTTATTTAGTTTCTGTATTCTCCTTGTATTGCACTGGATTCTACAGTAAACACCCTTCTCCAAGCTTCACTCCTCGCCTCTGCCTCCTCCATTCCTTCCCTTTCTGTATTATTGCATTCACCCTAACCCCATCGTGACAGAATGTCGCCACCAATAATGAATACAGCAGAAAGGGCAAGCGATACCATTCGGGTCGTCCTGAGCCTGATGGCCGGTGAGACTGACATGAAGCATTACTCACCGGCCAAGTGGGGGTTCCTGCTCCGGGAGATCGACCAGGTCGCCATGGAGAATCCGACACTGGAGCCAGCGATGTGGGAGATGGCTGAACATGTTGCTGGCCTCATGGAGAAGCACAAGTCGGAGGCTAGGGTAGCTAGCCTGCCGACTGTTCTCAGGCTTACGGTCAGCCTAGATCCTCCCACAGCCGCTGAGGCTGCTCGGATGTCCATCGCCGATCTGTCGTCTACAGCCAACATAGCTCCGACCGTTAGCTTCGTGCCAATAGCTAACCGGTCGTCTCCAGTTAGCACAGCTCCGCCTGTTAGCTCCGCCACTATAGATGGCCAGGCGTCCCCAGTTGGTACAGCTCTACCCGTTAGCTCCGCTCATACAGCTAACCAGACGTCCACAGCTAACATAGCTCCGCCGGTTAGCCTTGTGTCAAGGGCTAACCAGCCACTCCCAGCTAACCTAGCTCCGCCCGTTAGCTTCGTGTCAATAGCTAACCGGCCGTTTCCAGTCTCCACTGCCAGACTAGGCTCCAGGTTCAGGGTGAGCCTAGTATCTGAGACAGACCAGATGTCTCCAGCTAGCACAGTCTCCACTGCCAGACTAGGCTCCAGGTTCAGGGTGAGCCTAGTACCGGAGACGGACCAGATGTCCCAAGCTAGCCAGGCACTCCCAGCTAACCTAGCTCCGCCCGTTAGCTTCGTGTCAATAGCTAACCAGCCACTCCCAGCTAACCTAGCTCCGCCCGTTAGCTTCGTGTCAATAGCTAACCAGCCACTCCCAGCTAACCTAGCTCCGCCCGTTAGCTTCGTGTCAATAGCTAACCAGCCACTCCCAGCTAACCTAGCTCCGCCTGTTAGCCCCGCTACAGTAGCTAACCAGACGCCCACTGCCACCCTAGGCTCCAGGTTCAGGGTGAGCCTGGTAGCTGAGACGGACCAGATGTCCCAAGCTAGTCAGGTCTCTGCAGCTAGCAGGCCTAGGAGGGCTATTAGGACAGGAGCTGCTAGGCTCTCCCCGACTGTTAGCTTAGCCTCGGCAGCTAGCCAGGCATTCTCAGCTAGCACAGTTCCCACAGTGAGTCCAGGGCCCACAGTTAGCCTAGCCCCCGAGGCTAGTATGGCTAGTAAGGCCTCCACAGCTGGTCCAGCTTCCACGCCCAGTCCAGCCTCTGCTCTGGGTCCTGGCTCCTCATCTCTGGATCCTACACCACGCCTCGCCGCCGAGACCGATCCGGTCTCCACGCCATGCCCGGCCCCTCCACCTGGTCCGGCTGCCGTGCCGGCTCCCGGCTCTTCGACGGATCCTGGCTCCCCGTCTGGTCCAGCTCTGCGCCATGATCGGCGTCCTGGTCCTCGCCGTTGTCTCCGCCGGGGTCTTCGCCGTGGTCTTCGCCGGGGCCTGCGTGGGATCCTGCTCCGGGGGTCGTCGCAGCCGCACCTCCATTCCGGCTCTCCTGAACTGGTCCCTAGTCCGGCGGCTGGAGGGCTTCTCGTCCGGGATCCGGCTCCAGGGTCCAGCTCCCCTTCCCGGGCTTCTACACCTGTACCCACCCCCCCTCGTCGGGCCTCGCTTCCCAGGTCCAGCCCTCCTCGTCGGGCCTCGGTTCTCAGGTTCTGCCCCCCTCCCCGGGTCTCGGTGCCCATCCCCACCCCCCCTCGTCGGACCTCTGTTTCCAGGTCCAGTCCTCCTCCCCGGGCCTCTGTTCCCATCCCCACCCCCCCTCTCCGGGCATCTGCGCCCGTTTTCTACCCCCCTGGCTGCTATGCCCCTCCTGGGTTTTTTGTTCAGCCTCCTGGTCCCTCGTCTTCGGGTCCTCTCCCTGGGTCCTCTCCGGGGTTCCGGCTTCCTCCCTCACCTGCTTATGGACGTTGTTTTCGGGTGTCTGGAAGCCACCCGTTGAGGGGGGGGTACTGTCAGGATCCTAGGCCCGGTCCTGGCTGGACTGGGCAGGATGGTAACACTGGGCAGTACCCTCCACCTAACTTTGGGCAATGCCCTCTATCTGACATTGGCCCTCGGCCTGACATTGGCGCCCTACCACCCTCTAGTGGTGACAAACAATCGGTGCGCTCCAGTACACTGGACATCCTGACTACTGTGTTAACTATAATTAATAGTTTGATTAATGTGGTGTCATGGTGTGTACTGTCATTGTCTTTCCCTTCCCTGGTGTGATGTCATACACTGTTTTGGGTTGTTAGGAGTTGCTTTTGTGTTTAGTTGTGTTTAGTTGTGCTTTGCTTATTGTCTAGGTGTTGTTTGTGATTCTGTGTTGGCCAGGTGTTCTTAATTGTTAATTAGTTGGGGTATATAGGTTTCTGTCTGTCCTCCCTTCTGTGTGGCGACATTCCTCCAGTTACCCCCTGTTCCTCCACGTCGTGTCGCACCGTTCTCCCTCTAGTAAGTCTTAGTGTTTGTTGTTTTTTGTATTGTGAAGTTTGTTATTTAGTTTCTGTATTCTCCTTGTATTGCACTGGATTCTACAGTAAACACCCTTCTCCAAGCTTCACTCCTCGCCTCTGCCTCCTCCATTCCTTCCCTTTCTGTATTATTGCATTCAACCTAACCCCATCGTGACAGCCTCTCCTCCCGGCTCCCCGTCGACCAAGAGTGAATACCTGTTATTGAACGTGTAACACTAACTATATAACGTTAATGCCACAAAACGAATGCCTTTGTTTATCATAAGTAGTAACTTTTGATGCAGTAGCTTGTTTATTTTCTTAACAGCCACCACTGTAAAGAACATGTTTTTCACCAATAGACTATGCAATGCCGCCCTCCGTAGGATCTATAATAATACAATAATTTTTTTTTTATTATTTAAAAAAATGAAGAAAAAAAAATTATTAAAAAAAAAATTATTAAAAAATTAAAAAAAACGAACGTTCGAACGTTCGTTCGATAAACCCTGGCGAACGTTCAAACCCTAAAAACAGGGTTCGGGGACAGCCTTATCGTGCATACATGAAATGGCCCTCGTAGCGGGGCGCAGGCCCCCCCCCCCCCACCGTAGCCAACGGTAAACAGCCACACACATTCCACACAGACAGCTTCGATCGCGGTAGAAATAAATATCAGATCAACGCAAGATTGCATGGATATATAGAGTCCTTACCTGGTCTCTGATGTAATGCAAAAGAAATAATCCAATTATCTGATCGCCATTCCAAATACTGCTCGTGGAGGTCCGTCCCACGTTGTCTGGCATTGCATATGAAAGGGGTCGGGGGGGGTGTTGTGGCTGATGGTTGTTTAACACAGCAGGAGACGATATTTCCAATTTTAACAAGTAGGTAATTTATTTAGGAAAAGAAGTTTTAACAGCAAAAGCTATGGCTCAGTAGACGGTCACCACAGTTGAAGAAAAACACTCTGACCCCCCAACCCCCCGTTCCCCCAGATAATACCTTCCCAGCCCTGCCCCGACATGACAGATATGATGACGTAACATATTATCAGATATGACATGACGTACATTAAGATGACACATAGATTTAACATAGAAGAGAGAATAAAAACAGAAGATAAGTCTAAAGGTTTATCGTCCTGAGACAAAGCTGGAGTCAAGATTAAAAAAGAAAAGAACAAGATGTGATTTACTTGAAATGTCTATCTGTCCTATACTTGAGGTTGTTTTAAGAACATCAGCCAGACTGTCGCCCTAGTGTCTTTGAGCCCTGCTAGTTGACCTATATTAAACTAGTCAAGACTAACCCCTTTCCTACCTCCACCCCCGTATACACATTTTCCACAACATTCCCCCATTTGGGGCTATCCCTAGTCCCACCCAAATCATATAACCAAGAAAATGTGAACGTCTAACTAAACGAGAAACCACAATTATATAATAAAAGTTTAAATGCCTAATCTAAACCAGAAACCTAGCCATATAATACATTTTATAAATGTCTAACTAAACAAGAAACCTTACTTCATTCACTGGACCCCTAACGGACCAACAAAGGCTGACTACCGTTCTTACCAAAACACAAAACCGTTCCAAACAAGAGTAATAATAAAACATCAACAAAATACCCCAATTTATAATCCTAACCTGACAGACAAATCCCCCCAACCTCCACCGCTTACCAAATGAGCCACAGTTCCGGCCGGAAACCGCGACTCTCATCAGGGAAAGGAGAAGTTGACCGTCAGAACTAAACATAGAACATCCCTCCCAAAAAAAAATGACATTGTCTCTTCCATAACATTGAGTCCTAGTGTCCATCGCTCAGCCCCCCTTCCATGCCCACGCCATAGTCTCCTCACTGTATTGCCAAAAGTCACATTTTGCCAATACAGCAACCACCACGCCACACCTCCAGTCCCCGTAGAAGCATGTCCCCATGCCTGGACGGGAGGCGCTGGTCCCGACCTCACCACGTGTCCCCCCATCTTCGACGGGAGGTGCCCATCTTGCCCACTGCGTTAGCCCCCCCCTTTGTCCCTCCAGTCCCCAGAACCGATCCCCAGACCACTTCTTCTCAATGCTTCCTCAGGCTCAGAACCGACACTCCGTACCATTCCATACCGATGCCCCTTCCCATTCCGGTTTGACCAGGACCATGAGTAAAATAAACAAAAATAATAAAAAATAAACCATCACTCAGACCATCCCCCGTCACTCTTAAAGGAAAGAACCAATACAAAATGTCTTCAAAAAACCTTTACATGTTTTTTTTTTTTTTTTTTTTTTAAGTAAAAGGGATAAAACAAACAAAACTGAACCAAACAGAAAGAAAATGTCCTTTCCTCACCATACGCCTAGTTAAAGGAATAAAACAAACAAACTGAACCAACAAAAAGAAAATGTCCCTTCCTCACCATACGCCTAGTTAAAGGAATAAAACAAACAAAACTGAACCAACAAAAAGAAAATGTCCCTACCTCACCATACCCCTAATCCTCTATCCCCTCGTCTCCCTCTAAGGCAGCATAAAGCTGAGGGCATGGCCCGATTTGTGGCTCAATCTCTTCCTGTCCCACCATCAGCATTCGGCTCGTTACGTGTGAAGTTACCAGCCTACCCAAGAGAGGCATACCACAACAGAAAAGGAGAACCAATATCAACCCTGCCACCCCAATGGATATCCCCGTCTGCATCACTATGCTTCCCCACTGTCCCAATCTTTCCAACACCCCACTCCCCCACCATTCTTCATTCCGGCCAGAATTCCCCCTCAACTCCTCCCTCAAATCCTTCAGCTTAGCCATGGCCTCGGAGAACTTTCCCCCTGGCCCCACATTCGTCGGAATGAATGTGCAGCAGTACTGTCCAAACATGGAACAGACTCCACCCTTCTCCGCCATTAACCAGTTCAGAGCCTGTCTATTCTGCCACGCCACCGTACTGGTCGCGTGCATCTGGTCCCCCATTGCATCCAACGCCTCCTCGGTGTAGTTGAGATACCGCTGCTGATTGTAAAACAAATAGTTGATCCACCCGGTGTTCTTATTGACCGATATCCATGGCAGAATAGACTCAAACCCTGCCGCAATCTCATTCTTAGCCATGAACTCGGCTGGAATGCCCCTTGGCTGTCCTATGCCGTCCAGATACACCCTTGGGTCTGCCTTGTAGCTACGCTTCGTTCGAGAGATAGGAGACTCAGAAGGTCCTTCCGTCACTGATAATGGTAGGACCACCATTGGCATGATCGCCTGAACCCGGGCACATCTACCTGACCAATCTAAAGGAAGTGTATTCCTCAACCTCCTACCGCCGCAGAGCCAGTATTGGTCCGCCAGTGCCATATCCTGGACATGAAAAGGGCAAGCTACAGGCCGTGGGTTGGTATCCACTCCCTTTAACACGACCCCGTGTCCACACTTTCCTTCTTTCGTGCAGTTAGTCGTGATGCTCCAAATAGTAGTGCACCGCCCCTCTGCCACCTCCCCTACGTCCCGGGTCCCCTCCTTTTGCAAGCACTCGAAATCCTTGGTCAGCCATAGTTTGACACCTCTGGGTATTGGCAACCCCGTCGCTACCCCCTGCACACGTACATCCAATTTCCTACAACGTTCCCGCATAGTGACATCCTTGAAATCCGTGACGTTTCCTGCCGCCTTAAAACGACTAGAGCCGAGAAACCCCAAACACTCTGCCTCGCACCAAGGGCGACTATTATGGGGCCCCTCCCATGCCTCTGCGTCCCTGTCACACTGAGCCCAACTGAACTTCGTGCCCTTCACCAGCAGCCTATCCGGACGTGCCTTGGAGCAGACATAACAATCCTCTATCTGATTCTGCGCGCTCGTGTACTGGACCCACTTAAACCACTCATTCCCTAAAGCCGCCCTATACATCGGGTCAGCCTCCGGGTCTTCCTCATCATAGTCATAGTCGCCCCCATCTTGTTCCCCGGAAGGAAGCAAACCCCTCAACCTGGCCCAGAGTGAGCCCACTGAGTCCCTCAACGTTCCGGCTGTCCTCTGGAACATATCCTGTCCCCCCACCTCTTCCGACTCAGCGTCCTTGACCTCCCTTTTTCCCCTCACCCCTGTCCCCTGTGCCTGGTTCGGGACAGGCTCAACCCTCCTATCTACCCCCACAACCCGATCCTCGTTAGTATAATGGTAAGTATCCCCGCCTGTAACGGGGGAATGGTCAAAATCAAAAACATGCCCTTGCGGTCCTCCGGGAAACACCCCTTTTGGTTGTAGTCTTATCTTCTCCCCCCCTTCCTCGATGGGGGGCAGAGGGGGCGCCTGATTCTGAGCCTGGTCATGAAAGCCTGCCGGTACTTGAGCCTGAGCGGGACCCCGTGGGACTCCTACCCACTCAAACCCGTCATCCTCAAGGACGGGTCGACCGTGACGGTTCTCAATGACGTTGCGCCCGGCCGACCGTCCGCACACTGCTGCCAACATCTGCGGGAGCATCAGCAGGCACTGCACCTTCCAGTTGCCGTCTCGGGCCCTCCATGTCGGGTTCTGCATAACTGCGATCGATTGTATCCCCCAAGAGATCGCCGCTGGCCTTTATGCAGTGATTGAAGTGGAACCAGGTCGTTGATCCCTTGACTTGGACTGCCGTTCCAGTCGATCGGATCACCTCGTACGGGCCCTCTCTCCGGGGTGATGACCACTTTCTCTTGTGGACCTTTATGAAGACCAGATCCCCAGGGATCAGCCTCGGTTTGGTGGCTTCCTTCTCCGCCTCCTTCACCCCCTTTTTCTCCTTTCTCTGCTCCTGTCAAAACACAGCTTCATGTATTTTAGTCACTTGCTGAAGATATTTTTTCAGATCTTGCTCAAAAATATCTAATGCCGGGCCCCTAGCCAGGTGTCTAAATGGCGGTGCTGGCATGCTGCGGCCTGTAAGCATTTCATGCGGTGTTAGCTGTGTTTGGCGGTTTACGCTGCTTCTAATAGCCATCAGAGCAAGTGGCAAAGCATCAATCCAGTTAAGCTTAGTTTGCATACAGATTTTCAACAGTTTGTTTTTAATGACCAGATTGGCCCTTTCCACCTTTCCCTGCGACCCGGGACTATAGACACAGGAAAGGCGCTGTTTTATACTTAATTTCTGCATCAGCCCTTTAACCACCTTGTCGATGAACTCGCGGCCATTATCGCTTTGTAATATCGTGGGAATTCCAAATCTCGGAATGACCTCGCGACACAGGAACTTGATCACTGTGTCCGCGTTCTTGTGTTTAGATGGAATGGCCTCAATCCAGCGACTAAAGCAGTCCTCTACTACCAGGAGGTATCGTTTGCCCTGCACTGGCGTTATCATCGCTTTGACCCTTTTAACCTCCTTCCAATTAAGAGTACCCTCCTTCCGTTCGGATGCACTCCTTCCCCTACTTAGATGCACCTCTCCCCGTAAGGTTTAGGCAGTCCGCTACGACGCAACAACCAGCTCCTTTCTCAGGACTGCCTTGTCCGACGTCGGCCCCTCTCCCCCAACAGAGATGCAGGTCTCCACTTCCGGCGGTAAGGTCTCCTCTCATGAACGGAAGCAGTCCCCTTATTTTACCTTCAGGTGCAGTTTAAGGCTGGGTCCCTTTCCAATCTTAGGAGAGACAATCCAGATTCCTCTGAATTGACACCCCTCACCCTTCTGCTTCCCAGTGGTTCTTTTCAAACCTGCTGATCACAGAAGCACAACTTGCCTACTAACCCTGTATCGGTTAGTAAGGTTACTGTGGCCTGACTGTACATTGAGCCAGGTGCATTCATGCCACTGTTGTCCAGTCACTCACGGTCCCACATCCCGCGTGTCCGTGACTATAAACAGGGTCATAACGCTCTCCCAACCGGCTGGCGACCCAGTCGATAGCGACCTCATAGTCCGTCATCAAGTCAGGACCCCAAGCGGCTGACTGTCCGTAGTACCTATCAGCCACTCAGTTTAGAAACCGACGGTCTTGTCCCCACCCCGCTTGCTCCGGGCATGGAAATATTGACCGTTTTCGCCAGCCTTGCCTGTTCACGGCAGGAGCTGTGCCCCTTCCGGTGCACCGCCCTGCTCCTAGGTGTGGACTGTCGTCCACGTACCACCCAGTGCCCACACCAACTTACGTGCGACGTTTCCTGGGCCGACTAGGCGGTTCCACAGTGGTATGTTAATTCATACCTCGTTACGCACGAGGGCCTTCAGTTTCTCCCCAGCACTATATGGATTGTGTTTAACGTGCGCCCAGACTCTTGCGAGCCCACTGCCGCCTGTTACGGACTAGAGGTTCGGGGTGCCTACCCCCTCCCTAATCCGTGTAGTCCATAATCAGATGTCTGACTGGTCCCTCAGGGAGGGGTGTGTAAGCCGCCACTGTCGGTACTCCTTTGCGCACATTGCCCTGTAAGCATGTTAAACACCTGGCTAGTGTAACGTCAATTTGTGCCTGAAGCTTTGGGGACCAAAATCCCATCTTCGTGATTCGTTTCAGGGTCTCTGCTCTTCCACAGTGATCAACACCATGAGCCTCAGGTATCACCAAGGACAGAAGATCGATGGAGGCGACTATCAAACCGTTATGACTCCTCCACAGACCATCTGCCCCCCTTACAGCCCCCCTCTCCGTCCACGACTGTTTCTCGGCCTGCGTGGCTGAGTCCTGAAGATCACTCAAATTATCCTCAGTTACCTCAGTCGTCAGTTCGGCCGCAAACATCAGAACAGCCGTGGACGGCACCGCAGCCGCCGCCTTCGCGGCCTCGTCCGCCGCGTTGTTTCCCGTCGTCACAAAAGACAGGTCTTTTCTGTGTGCCTGGCACTTTACGATAGCAATGCTTTTGGGCAACTTTACAGCCTGAATAAGCGCCACAACCTGCTTGTGGTGAAGGATCGGTGAGCCGTCCGATTTCTTAAAGCCTCTTGCCTTCCAAATGGCCGCGAATAGGTGGCATACGCCATGCGCATAAGCAGAGTCTGTAAAGATGTTAACCGTGCGATCTTTAGCTATTATGCATGCTTCTATTAGTGCTATTAGTTCTGCAAGCTGGGCCGAACATGGTTGCATGCATTGTCCGGCCTTTCTTGTTAGTGTTTCTCCGTTAGGTTTGCACTGTACGACGGCGTATCCTGACCTTAAATTTTCCCCCTCCCGATAGCAGGACCCATCCACAAAAAGTGAGAGTTCTGCTATCGCGAGCGGGTCGACTCCCAAATCAGGACGGAGTTTCACGAAAGCCTGTACCTCCACCTCGCACTCATGCGGTTGACCCTCGCTCGGGAGTGGTACCAGATCCGCCGGGTTACTGCCGTGGCATGTTTTTATCGTAACGTCCGAGTACTGCAGGAGCCTCATGTAAGCCTGTTGCCGTTGGCTGGTCAGAACAAATTTGCCTCTTTCAATCAAGTTTGCCAATTTGTGATGTGTCCAAATGCAAATGTCATATCCCATTGTCACGGCCGTTGCCTTCTCATACATCAAATGTGCTGCGGCCAGGGCCTGATAACAAGGTGGCAGACCCTGCTCTACCGGCGAAAGAGCTCTAGAATAATATGCTATCGGTTGTTTTTTCCCACTCACCCCCTGTGTTTAAGTCAGGACAGCTGTCGCATGCTGCGCTCTATGTGAGACGAATAGGTGGAAACACTTCTCATAATCCGGCAGCGCCAGGGCAGGGGCCTGTAACAACAGACGCTTAATGTTTATGAACGCGTCCTCCCCCTCCTCGGTCCATGTCAAGGGAGCGCGAAGCTTGTCTGTACCCGTCTCTTTTATCATCATCCTCAACGGCGCTGTCGCTATCGTATAGTCCTCCACCCACTCAGAGCTGTACCCAGTCATCCCTAAAAACGTCATCATCTGTCGGACCGTCAATGGCCTAGGTGCCTTGGATACAGCTTCGAGTTGCGTGGGTGAGATGTTTTTTATGCCCTTTTGAATGACGCGAGACAAGTACTCAACTTTTGGCTGGCAGTACTGCAGTTTTGAACGGGATGCCTTGTGGCCTCCCACGGCCAATCCACTCAAAACTTTGATGGAGTCCTCATGGCACTGCTGACGTGTATCCGAGCAGATTAGAATGTCATCTGCATACAGTAAAACCGTGCTGAGTAGTGTGTCGCACACTCCTTGCAAGTCTTCCTTGAGCGCCTTCGAGAAGTAATGCGGCGAGTGCGCGAACCCTTGTGGCAACCGGGTGTAAGAGTATTGTTTCCCCCTGTGGGTAAAAGCAAACAGATACTGAGACTCTTTTTCCACTGGAACACTGAAGAATGCCTGCGTGAGATCAATGACCGTATAGTACTGCGAGCTACTCGGGATGTTTGTCAGGAGGGTGTGTGGATTAACGACTTCCGCCTCTGGTCCAGACACCACGTCGTTCACCGCCCTCAAATCGTGTACCAGTCTGTACCTAGCCCTGTCCGCCTTTAGCACTGGGTGGATAGGTGTATTACATCTGGATTTGAAAGGGACGAGCACTCCCCCCTTTAACAGTCCCTCAATCTGATGTGATATAGCTTCCTCCGACTCTGGCTTCATTGTATACTGTCTGATAAAGGGTGGTCTACAACCCTTCTTTAACCTGACCTTCACTGGCTGTGCCGACAATATTAGACCCACATCTGTGTCGTGTTTTGACCACAACCGTTCCGGGGTGCGCGCCAACATGTCCTGTTCCAGCAAAGCATCCGCCTCTGGAATAACGCAAGGGTCTCCTGGTAATCTGATTACTTGCGGTTTTGCCAAAACTGAAAAGGAAATCATTATTTTTATGAAACTCCCATCTTCGCTGTTCCAAATTAGCGGAGATTCCGTGGAGACCCACCTTCGAGTCTCGGATTCCTGTATCATTGAACCTAGATGTTCGGATTCGTAACCAGGATTTATTCTCAGAGTGATGTGTGGGGCGGCGTCTCTTAGTCTATGTTGTTCCCGTAGATACTTACTCGTGTTAACCCTCAACGCCGCGCCCTGTCTCCCTACAATTATCGTAGATGAGTTAATCTGCACCTGCTCGGGCTGTCCCTGCAACCATGCCTTGTTCCTAACTAGGTCACTATTCGTCAAATACTGTAGTGTGCAATGTGCCTCCATGTTTGTTTGTCTAGACTGAGGCAGTTGGGTTTTCAGAAATGGCTCCCAGGGGTCACAGACCCTTTGCAGCTCTGCATCTATGTTGCCCAGCCAGAACACAGTGGCCTCTTTCTCCCCCGTCCCTTGTAGCATCATTTGGTACACGTCTTGTTCAATTTGAATCCCCTCAGGCGTACATAGGATTTTACAGCCCAGTTTACACATTGCATCTCGTCCCAAGAGATTGCGCGGGGTGCTGTCTGAAATTAATACAGGTATTGTTATGGTCTTGTTGTTATACGTCATAGAGATTGGATCTGATGTGGGTATTAATTGTGTTTTTCCCGAGAATCCGACCGTCCGAACATACTGTCCAGACTGGGGTAAGTGAGCGGCGTATTTTTGCTTTATGCAGGAAAAACCTGCTCCAGTGTCTGCCATCATCTCTGTTAATTTGCCCTCCACTAGGACCTGCAGAATAGGTTCTTGCTCAGCTCCCTTGGAAACCACAATCATTTGATTTCCCCCCGTCGCATTCTCTGGGCACCCCTAGTGATTACCCCCCTGGTTTCGGGGCCCTCCTGTCTCCCCCTGGTCGTGGGGCCCTTGTGACTTCCATACTCCGAGCCGGGACGGTATGGTTGCCTACATCTCATTTCCCTGTGTCCCTGCATGCCGCAGTTCCAACAGTGGAAACGGGGAAACTGTTGTTCGTTCCCCGGTCCCTGTGTAAACCGTGGGCCTGATTGCCCATTCCCTGCCTGCCGCCTGGACGCCTGGTTCTGTGAACTATAGCCATAGCTTCTCACTACCTGAGGTGCAGGCGGGGGTCCCTGGTCCTGCATGGGTGGAGAGGTAGCAGATGACACCATTACTGCCTGCAACCTCCTTTGGGGCTGCAGTTGTTGCTGAGTTAACTTCCTTGCGTCATTTCTATCCTGATCCCTGACTTTCTGCTCCTGAGCCCTTTGCTTCTCCACACTATGTGTTACATGTGCACAGAACAAAGGATAAGTCATGTCCATTAACCCCACCACGTCTTCCAGTCTATTCTTAACCACCTCTGGAAGCCCTCTCATCACACTTTCTCTAAACATCGCTCTCTGCAACGGGTCAATTTCTGGGTTGTGTCCTAGCTCACCTCTCCACTCCTTCAGTACTTTATTCACATAGGCGCCAGGCCCTTCCGTCTCCATTATGGGGTTGCCTGCCAGTTTTGCCGGATTAATACGTGATGGATATTGATTCCTGAGTTTGTACCACAACGCCGCTCTATGCGCGTTGAATATGTCTCCATCATGGGCCTGCGTGTCGCATGCCACTCGCATCGATGTATCACCCATGATGTCCCGGCAGGCACCAACTCCTAGCAAACGCGTCAACAGGGATTTGACGTCACCCACTGCTAGCAGAAAAGATGACGTATTTTCCTCAAACTGCGTGATCCACCTGGAGGCTCCTTCTGAAAGGTCCGGTAGTCTTACTATTAAACCATCGATGTCTAGAGGTGACCATGGCATGTGAAAGATATCGTTCCCCTTTATTAGCAGGGGAAACTGGCCTGTGCTTGTCACACTTCCCACGAATGTAGGGGCGAAAGTCAGGGTTCCTGTAATGTTTCCTTTCTCCTGTCCTGGTTTCGTGTCATTCTCATCTTCCTCCTCATTCAACAGTTTAGTGTGGCCACACGCTCCGTGTTTCTCTGATGTCTGCTGTGCCACACTCTGACGGGGCTCTTCCTCTATCTTTCTCCCGACTCCCTCCCTTTGCCTGCCCAGGTTCTCTACCTCCTCTTCCTCTGCAGTATACAACTTCCGACGTACTGTCTCGCCATATGCCGCCAGGGCTTTCGGATAGAGATCCTGCGGGGTCAGTTTGGGGGGGGTATCTCGCCTAAGGGAGGTCTCTGATCTAGCGGAGGTTTCTGACCTAGCGGGGGTTTCTGACCTAGCGGGGGTCCCTAATTCCGTCTCCTCATATTCTCCTCTTATTGTCACAGTGCCCACCGGCAATTGCGTGACATAAGGTGGGGATGTTGGTTTCCCTATATCCGTCTCTCTCTGATTTAGCGCTAAAGCTTCCTGCCTGTATGCTCTCCCCTTCTGGGCGTAGAGCTTCATTACCCCCAACTCTTCTGTCCTCTTTTTCAACCTCTTTTTGCTGTTGTCGCCTGGCTTGTGGTTACGAATCATTACATTCATCTCTTCGCATACGTCGAGATCAAAAGTACCTCCGGAAGGCCATTTTGTGTCCCCGGCCTTTGTACGCCTCTGCCAACGGACACCTACCTTGAGAATTAGGTTCTTTATGAGCGGGTTCCGGTCTAACAGTATGTCCTCTGCTGTATGCATCGTTGTTTAGTGTGTGTGTGTGTTTATTGTGTTGTGTGTGTGTGTGTGTGGTTGTACTTCAGCCACTCTACAACTACTACTCCAGGACACAGTTAACCTGGATCTACTACTACTCTACAACTACTACTCCAGGACACAGTTAACCTGGATCTACTACTACTCTACAACTACTACAACTACAACTACTACTCCAGGACACAGTTAACCTGGATCTATTACTCCAGGACACAGTTAACCTGGTTCTACTACTCCAGGACACAGTTAACCTGGTTCTACTCTACAACTACTACTCCAGGACACAGTTAACCTAGATCTACAACTACAACGCTACAACTACTACTCCAGGACACAGTTAACCTGGTTCTACAACTCGGTGTGTGTGTGTCTGTGTGTGACTGTGTGTGTGTGTGTGTGTGTGTGTGTGTGTGTGTATGTCGGTGTGTGTGTCTGTGTGTGTGTGTGTGTGTGTGTATGTGTGTATGTCGGTGTGTGTGTGCATCACAACCCGCTGTCTACCGGGACACAGGAATGTGTGTGTGTGTGTGTGTGTGTCGTGTGTGTGTGTGTCTGTGTATGTCTGTGTGCCTTTGCACAGACGTGTGTGTGTATGTATGTGTGTATTGTATGTGTGTACTCAGGAATGTGTGTGTGTGTGTGTGCGTGTGTGTGTCTGTGTGACTGTGTGTGTGTGTGTATGCTGTGTGTGTGTGTGTGTGACTGTGTTTGTGTGTGTGACTGTGTGTGTGTGTGTGTGTGTCGGTGTGTGTGTGTGTGTTTGTGTGTGTGTGTGAGTGTGTGTGTGTGTGTGTGTGACTGTGTGTGTGTGTGTGTGTGTGACTGTGTGTGTGTGCGTCTGTTTTGTGTTGTGTGTGACTGTGTGTGTGTGTGTGTGTGACTGTGTGTGTGTGTGTGTGTATGTGTGTATGTCGGTGTGTGTGTGTGTGTCTGTGTGTGTGTGTGTGTGTGTGTGTGTGTGTGACTGTGTGTGTGTGTGTGTGTGACTGTGTGTGTGTGTGTGACTGTGTGTGCTGTGTGTGTGTGTGTGTGTGTGTGTGTGTGTGTATGTGGTGTGTGTGTGTGTGTGTTTTCTACCACCAGGGTCAGCAAACCCAAGAGAGAAAGAGATGTGATGAGTTTGGTATGCTACACCTTGGCTTACCAACAGGGGTCAGCAAACCCAGGAGAGAGAGAGAGAGAGAGAGAGAGAGAGAGAGAGAGAGAGAGAGAGAGAGAGAGAGAGAGAGAGAGAGAAGAGAGAGAGAGAGAGAGAGAGAGAGAGAGAGAGAGAGAGAGAGAAGAGAGAGAGAGAGAGAGAGAGAGAGAGAGAGAGAGAGCTATCTCTCTTGGCACAACGCCCAGACTTCTTAGCTGGCTCAACGCCCAGACTTCTTAGCTGGCTCAACGCCCAGAATGAGTTATTTCCAACTATCGCTGATTGCTCCTTTAAACTGGGCTGTGTGTCTTTAATCAAGAGTTTATTAAAAACATGCGTTTTTAGTGTTTCGTGCATGGAACCCTTGTTACAGTTATCTTTGCGACCAATATAGTTTCTATACATGTACGAAAGAAAGAGAGAGAGAGAGAGAGAGAGAGAGAGAGAGAGAGAGAGAGAGAGAGAGAGAGAGAGAGAGAGAGAGAGAGAGAGAGAGATCAGGGGCCTGATCTCTGATCCAAACAGTTTACTTTTTTCCCAACCTGGTGCGTCCTATTGGGGTGTATAATAGCTAACTTTTTAAGCAATGTATATTTCTTTGGGGGGAGAGCAGGGGCTTGCTCTTTTCCAACCCTGTTCTTTTAAGAACAGATTACCTTTTGTCATCTTGAAGTTCGACTTTGCCGTGGTCGTGGTGCGGTCAATCCAGGTTTTGTCTTTTCAGACAAACAGAGGAGAGAGGATAGCCACGATGTTTATTTCAAGATCACATTGCATCTCTTATAACATAGCCCAAATTGGCCCAGTCTACTGTATTTGTAACAATGTACACCGGTAGTTTAAGATATGTACTAACGATCGCAAACTGCTTCTAAATAGCCTGTCTCAACAATGCATAGATATAAGATCACAGTCTGTTCTAACAGACAAAACTGCCATGTATTTAAAGTTTACAGACAATCCATGCTGACTGATCTGCCATATGCAAGTGACAACAATGCGATGGGGGGGGGGGGGGGGGATAAATGGTGCGAGAGTGTTTGTAAAGGGTCAGAGAAAAATTTGACCAGAGAGAAAAGTTTAACCAGATAGGTCGAAAACATGCAATTAAAATTGATTAGTGGCGCACTTATAGCCTGTTAAAAGAGGATTCGCCCTAGTGTCAACACCTCACCACTCGTGTTCGTTTTAGCCGTCCATCCAGACCTCGTCACACAGCCAGCTCAACTTTTTCCTCCCGCAGAATCTCTTACGGACATTCTAATAAAAAGCAAAAATGCTCACCTGTGTTATTGTTTGTCGACACCGCCAGAATTTCTACGGGAGAGGTCCGGAGCTGGCCGTGTGAGGGGCCCGGCAGGGCGGTCTACAGGTCAAGGGTCACCAAATGTTGTGGCTGATGGTTGTTTAACACAGCAGGAGACGATATTTCCAATTTTAACAAGTAGGTAATTTATTTAGGAAAAGAAGTTTTAACAGCAAAAGCTATGGCTCAGTAGACGGTCACCACAGTTGAAGAAAAACACTCTGACCCCCCAACCCCCCGTTCCCCCAGATAATACCTTCCCAGCCCTGCCCCGACATGACAGATATGATGACGTAACATATTATCAGATATGACATGACGTACATTAAGATGACACATAGATTTAACATAGAAGAGAGAATAAAAACAGAAGATAAGTCTAAAGGTTTATCGTCCTGAGACAAAGCTGGAGTCAAGATTAAAAAAGAAAAGAACAAGATGTGATTTACTTGAAATGTCTATCTGTCCTATACTTGAGGTTGTTTTAAGAACATCAGCCAGACTGTCGCCCTAGTGTCTTTGAGCCCTGCTAGTTGACCTATATTAAACTAGTCAAGACTAACCCCTTTCCTACCTCCACCCCCGTATACACATTTTCCACAACAGGGGGCAGCATCGCAGATGTATAGTTGTAAATGCTAATCCTGCCGGAGTATTTAAACCCCGCCCGCACGGCTCAGATCGGCCCAGAAAATAAACTACACCATTTCTAATGGAGTGCAATACCGGCTGGAAGGCGTAGGCGGCGGTATTTGCCCTTTTGCGAGCTCAGACCCATTCCCAATGATAACATCAGGCTGGATGGATGAAAAATGAATGTATATAGCTAATAAAAGAAATAACGATTAAAACCTGAGTTTTCTCGTGATTGGCGCTGAACGGTTGGCGAGTTAACCCGACTTTTCTCGTGACTGGCGCTGAATGAGTTAAGAACTAATTCGAATTCGTATTTACAATAGCGACCTGGCAAAAGAGAGTGAACAGTTTCAAGTACCTCAGAGTCCACATATCCGAGGACTTGACATGGAACACACACACAGACAGTGTAGTGAAGAAGGTACTGTTGTGAGGTCAGAGCAGGTGCCTCAGCCTGGGAGCTCCCCCCGGAGGTTGCTTGATGCTGTCACACCACCCTGACACACACGTGCCCTTAGGAGTTCCCAGCAAGGCACCTGTTGCCAATCTTCAATCAGGGCTCCTGTCTCCCTGCCAGTTACTGATGGGAGTATAAACGCTGACCTGCCCTGAGGACAACGCGAGTTCGTTCTACCGGGAAGAGTAGGTTTGCGTCATACCATTGACTATTTGGTCTATTCCTGTTGAATTTCATATTTGCGATTACTGGCTGGTTGTCTAACCTTCGTCTTGTTTTGATTCGTGTTTTGTATTTACTGGCTGGTAACTAACCATCGTTTTTCTCTCTCTCTTTTGTCTAGTGTGGGGACGCCGTTCCCGAACCACCCCACGCTCGTGTTTTTCCCCCCGCTCACTTTGACTCCCCGGTATTTTTTACCCACTCGCATGCCCCCCTGTTTTCTCTCTCTCGCCTGCCCCCTCGTATTAAGACCCCGGACTATTCCCAGGAGTTGTTTTTGACTACCGCGGCGCACCACATAACACAACACGGTACATTGTTAAACCCACACACATAATCACCATGCAGCTTACAGACACATTGATTAATTACATACATCATATTCTAGGCTTCCGCCTACCCACACCACGGTCGTTTTGTTTGTTCTGTTGTTTTGTTTTGTTATTTATTTTATACACGCCGGTTGGTGTTTTCCCCTTTGAATCCGTTGTGTTGCTTTTACGAGTCCCGTTCCTCTGTTCCCATAACAGGCACGGCAGCGCCTCTACTTCCTTAGGCGTCTAAGGACGTTCAAAGTGAGTCAGAAGATCCTTAAGAACTTCTACTCATGCACACTAGAGAGTATCCTGACTGGTAACATCACTTATACTGGTTTGGGAATAGCACCACACACGATCGCAGCAGACTGCAGAGAGTGGCCCGATCACTGCATGGGGGCTTCCCACTCTCCAGGACATTTACACCAGGCGTTGCAGGGCCAAGGCTAAGAGAGAATTGTCTCTATAGACTCTATAGCCACTCAAACGACTGCCTCTTTGCACTGCTGCGGTCAGGCAAGCGCTACCGAAGTCTCATGGCCGACACAGAAAAAAAATCCTCTTTTACTTACTTTTTTTTTTTACTGTATGAAGCACATTCTCAGGGGCTCATGCAGAATTTAAATGTCATACAAGCATTTCAATGTAATGTCATATGTACTTTATACGTGACAAATAGAAGCAAACTTGAACTTGAAAGGCACAGCCTTCCGAGGGATATAGGGGACAGGGGGTAAAAGAAATACAAAGTTAGAACAGAACTAGATTAAAATCAGTTAAAACATGGTAAGACAAACAGAGCAAAACAGAACAGCAACAGCAGGCTGGCAGGCAGGCAGGCAGATACAGGTGCTAGCTTAAATTAAGATCACCTGTATTTAAAACGTTACGTCTTGTGTACCTCTGTATGAAAAGTGCTATACAAATAAAGTTATTACCGTGTGTGTGTGTGTGTGTGTGTGAGTGAGAGAGAAATAGGGCTTGTTTTTTTCCCTGGCAAATACTGCAACCTAGACAACACCCGACCCCCGCTCCAAATACCCCCCCACCCCCCACATACATTCTCGCGCACTTATCTATTATTTCACAGCGAGCCCTCGTGCACTTATCTATTTCACAGCGAGCCCTCGCGGTTGTAGCAGGAATGCGAGTCAGTGAGTGCGGATATTGAGATTGTTCATTGTTGCATACTACAAGAACCTAGGGGTCCACAAAGACGACTTCAAACTGGAAATGGTAACAACAGATGAGGTACTCAAAAAACTGAGCGCCCTCCAACCCAACAAGGCCACTGGCCATGACAACATCCCCTCCAAATTCCTCAGAGACTCAGCAGCCGCCATCACCCCAGTCATCACACACATAATAAACCTCTCCATAAAACAGGGACACGTCCCCAAGGACTTCAAAATTGCGAGAGTGACCCCTCTGCACAAAAAAGGCAGTAAATTAGACCCAGGCAACTACCGCCCTGTTTCTATCCTTACCTCCATCTCGAAAGTCATGGAACATTTTTTATACGAACAGGTCGAAAAATACCTTGCGGAAAAAAATCTAATCTACGAATTCCAATCTGGCTTCAGAACATCCCACTCCACTGACACATGCCTTCTCTATTTAAACGACCACATCAAACAAGAGGTGGACGCGGGCAAATACTGCGGCATGGTCATGCTGGACCTACAAAAGGCCTTCGACACTGTCAATCACACCATTCTGATTGACAAGCTAAAAGCAATTGGTTTTGATAGTCTATCAGTGAGCTGGATGCAATCCTACCTGGAGGGGAGAGAGCAGATGGTGGAGGTAAACGGTACCCTATCCCCCCCCCCTCACAGTAAGCTGTGGTGTTCCACAAGGAAGCATACTAGGTCCGCTACTGTTCCTAATTTATGCAAATGACATGTCGTCAGCTTGTGACTGCAACTTGTTCCTGTTTGCGGACGACTCAGCCCTGCTGGTCTCTGACAAGAACAAGTTACAGGTTGAAAAAACCCTCAGCTCAGAACTAGGCAAAATCTGCATATGGCTCGCTGATAACAAACTATCATTACACATGGGCAAAACAGAGTCCATTCTCTTCGGCTCAAATAACAAACTCAGCAAGACCGACGGCTTCTCAGTTACAGTGGGTGACAATATTGTCACAAGGAAAGAAGATATTACCTACCTGGGTTCCATCCTAGAGGCAAATCTTTCCTGTGACAAAATGGCATCCAATGTAATAAAAAAAGTCAACCAACGAACTCGATTCTTGTACCGGATCTCCTCACTGGTAAACAAGAATACCATGAAGACTCTAGCAGGAGCACTCATTCAAGGGTACTACGACTATGCTTGCACCTCATGGTACCAAAGCACCTCAAAGGTGCTAAAAACAAAATTACAAACAATCTCAAAACAAACTGGTCAGACTACTGCTTGACCTTACTCCTGGAACCCACCTCACCCCTGCCCACTTTGACAACCTAGGATGGCTTAGAGTAGACGACAGAGTACAGCAACTTGCAATGGGCCTGGTCTACAAGATACACTACACGACCAAGGTACCCATGTACATGACAAAATACTTCCCAAAGGTCAGTGAATACCACGATCACAACACCAGAGGGAGCTCCACAAATCATGTTAAACCCAGATTCGGCTCAAACAAGGGACTAAACACGTTTCGCAATTATGCCACATCAATGTGGAACGCCCTACCCAAAGCTGTAAAGGAATGTGAATCACTACCCACTTTCAAAAACACTCTCAAAAAACACCTAAGGGAGATTGCAACTCGAAACTGGCCCCTGTAAATGTCCGAACACAACCCCCTCCAATGTACAGTAAATTACCAAGTATGGTCTTGTCAATAATCCAATGTACAGTTTTGTTTGTACAGTTGTACAGTGTCCCCCACCCACCCCTCCTACCCAACCCCCCCCCCCACTCCTACCCAACCCCCCCCCCCCCACTCCTACCCAACCCCCCCCCCACCCACCCAACCACCTCCAATGTACAGTCCCCCCCCACCCCCACCTACCCAATCCAATGTACAGTTTCTACGTCAAGTGTATATACTCTTTTTTTTCTGGACTCTTTTTGTATCACAAACAGTACTGTAATTGCAAATCTGGTATGTCATAAATGTATAGATGTAGCAGTACTGTCTATCTGTATGTCATGTATGTCATATATGTTACGATGAATTGAAAATGGGGGACCCTGATGTAAACAAGATGAAAGACTTTCTCTGGTCTGCATCCCCTTAACAATTGTATGTATTGAGCTGTACTGTACTGTACCAGTGGCGGCTCGCCACTAGGGGCGCAAGGGCGCCGACCCACCTGCTGGCCAGCTGCTGTTAAATCAGAGAAGAAGACAATAAAACTTTTTCGTTTTTGTGTTTTATAGCCCTATAAATAATATAAACATGTTTAAAATGAATAATATTTACTCATTTTAAGTATGTTTGTATTTCCAATGCACAATATAACGTTATTATCTAAATAAAAAAAACATCGTTTTCATGAGCAGGAAGTGACGTTTTTTTTTATTTTTTCGTATTTCTCGCCCGGGCTAGAAGCGATAGCGCTCTGAGTGCGCGTCACAGTTTGATCGCTGTCTCCGTCACAGCCAATCAGTGCATACGGCGTTGTGCGTTGAAATATGACTATTATGTTGGAATCCGAGCGCGATTTGAAGCGGTCTAGGCAGCAGCGTGAACTTCCGTGAAGAATTTCCATAGCCGCATTTTCGTGGAGACGCTCTCTGATTGGCCGACGCGATGCCAGTTTTTTTCCATAGCCGCATTTCTCGGGTTGGCTTAGAGAGAGAATGCGCCAGGTTTATTCAAGGACTGAGTATTTTCATTTCGATTTATAGTTAGCTAAAGCTACCACCATGGAATTGGATAATTCTGTTAAATCCATCAAATCAACACCGTTTGAAAGACGGACAAATCATTGGCCGAATCCAATTTCTAGGTTATTATTCCTAGGTTGGTCGGTGGAGATAGTGTTGTTGTGAGAATGATGCAGGCAGCTGTTTGTCTTAGACGAGCGTACCGTGACTGCAAGTTCTTTAGACTGTTAAGCTTAGGCACTCTTTCAAAGTTGGTTAAGGTTAGAGTTTGTCTTAGAGCATGGCGATAGAACGCCAGGTAGTTTGCAGGCTGTTCGAGGCCGAAATGGACAAAGACACAGCTCTTCACTCACACAGCTTGTAGAAATGGTGCCGTGCTTCCCTACCCTTTGTGTCTCCCCCTGAAAAGGTGCGGTAGGGTCTTGTAATATGTATCATATCTGGACCGTGCTGTATGTTGGGGACACGGGGCAAAGAAGCTGGGGTGTTGCTGCGTTTGAAGTGATTAACGGTGGGCTTGTTGTCTGAATGGAGGAGGGAGAGAGGAACAGGATGAAGGTTGGTTGTGTACGCCACTGTTGGGGCCCACGGTGAATATGGCTTTTTGCATGCAGGGTTGGGGGTTGCGGTGTCTTAGCTTGATTGTGTGTCCGGATGTATGACGATCGCGCTTGTTGTGCAGTGAACATGCAAACGTAGGCTTTTTGGGTTTGTGTGTTCATTCAGACACAGGAGGCCGGTCTCGGCCCAGCGGGCCACGGGGGTTGGGGTAGTTAACTCGTATGGAATATACTTTATGAACTGTACGGGGAAGTTGGAGGAATTACAAGGCCTCATGTTATATTAATGTGATTGCGTATTGGTACCGCACAGGATATCTGGTCATGTTATAACGGGGGCGGCGTCGTATCAGACGGCAGGTAAAAGGCTTTTCTTGCTAGGAAGCACGGTTATTCTGTTGTGTACGACAGGGGCGCGTTCTGAGTATGTAATTGCCCTAAAATTATTCTCAGGAAGAGGGCGCAGGTAAGACGAGGAGATTTGACTGTTCTGAAATGGAAGGGGAGCTGGGTCCAAGGTGCATTGTGTCCCTGCTTGTAGCCACAGAATAGGCGGGACGGGGACCGTGAGTGGGTCAGTATGGCCATAAATGCGTCGGGCTAAGGGCTCTGTTACTATTTCAGAACATGCAAGTCAAGTATGGTGAAAGGTTGTTAGACCCTGGCATGATCAGCGCAGGGGTCTGTGCGATTGCAGGATTAAAACGTAGTAATTAATGGAAATGTAGGGTGCCGGCGTGTTCAGGGTGCGTTGTACGTTCTATGGTAGGATTATAGCACAAATTAAATGTAGATATATTTGCCGTCCTTAGGCATAGTATCCTTTTTAAGCTTGAGCGAAACCGGCCTGTTGATTAATTACGTTCGCTGTGATACAAAAACTATTCGGTCGAACAGACTGATAAGTACTTAATGGTTTTGTTGTGATATTTTAGTGGCCAACGGACATATGTTTGAGGCGGGTCCCTGCTGTTGGTTGGGGCTGGCTTAGCTCTGTGGAAAAGTCCGCGGTGAAGCTGGGGACGTTACGATGGCGTTATGAGAGAATTTATTAAACACTGTGGCGGCGATTACAAGTAAGAGGCGGTTGAGACGCAGGGTGGCAAAATTGTGGCCGTTTTGAGGGTTATTATTAATGCGGTAACGTGGTAAATGATATTAAGGATTCGCTGCTTGGTGACGTCATGGTGTTGTGGAGAGTATGTAACGTTCGCGGTGCTATGAAGTGAGGCGGAGAAGGTAGGAGAAAGGGTTCGTGTTGAACTATATGTGCGGCGTTGGTCGGTGTAAATGTTTTAAAAGTTATTTTCTGTTAGAGTGGTTGGCTATTTTAAGCTTGTGTGAGTTGTTTATGCTTTGGATGGTACTGAGCGAATTGCGTGGATGAACGGATCTTGAAAGGCACGGCTCCCGTGAGGGCCTTGAACGTCGCATTAGAGCTGGCTAAGGCTAGTTAGCTTGCATGCCGTTGTTTTGTGGCGTTTGGGGGGCGGCATATGTTACGTTTCGAGTTTTGAGAAAGATGTTGGGGAAGGGGTAAAGAAACGTGATAAATGTCGTGGCAGATTATGAATATCGGGGCATGTTATTATGAATGTCGTGGCAGACCTTGGTTGTCATAGCAACGTTAACAGTCGCTTCGATTGCCACTGCGCGTGCGCGGTACAACGTGGATTGGGTCTAGTGCATTCGGAATAGTTCGCTCAGGGGATAGAAACGGGTAAGAGGATATTCTGCATTATGTAATATGGCGGTATTTGTGTATTGTGCATTGTATTTTTGTGTAAGCAGGGGAAGGGATGTAACATGTATAGTGGTTAGGTTAGGGGAGATGGTTTGCTTAGGGTGCAAACAATACAGTGAGCCTATTGGGGAGGAATGAAATAATGGATACATTGCCTATGATAAATCTGGGGTTCGCAATCCGGCTATACTGGGTAGATTTATTATTGTCTTTGATGCACAGGGGTATATTTTTAACCAGGGGGGAAAGACTAGGGATTGATTAAAAATAAGTATAGCTCAATACACACAATTGTTAAGGGGATGCAGGCCAAGGAAGACTTTTGTCTTGTTTACATCAGGGTCCCCCATTTTCAATTCATCAGATAGTCAGTACTGCTACAACTATACGTTTATGACATACCAGATTTGCAAATTCAGTACATCATAACTTTTATTGCATACATGATATAAACGGTAGTTTGAGAGTAGTTATAGGCTGAATTTGGGAAAATGCTCTACACTAAAGTTACATGTTGCTTGCAGTAAAATCAATTTAGGACTAACCACTATAAATGTTATGCTGAGATGAAACATGCTTACATGTAAAATGTTCTATAGTTGATAGCGTATTTCCAGTTTTTTAATTTGTGTAACGTGTACAATGGTAAGCTTGGAATAGTAATGTTGTGTTTTATGTAGCTTGAATTAAGATGCTTGTATAGAATGCATTGATGTTGAAATGTCAGATGTTGATACTTGATATAGCTTTAATGACACCATTGATTTAAATAGGATAATGTTTATATTAGTTGCTAAATGTTTTATAGTGAAATTTGATACAAGCCCGGTTGTGAAGCAGGATAATTTACTGATGCTTGTTTTGGATTGTTAAATTTTTAATACACTGTTAATATGGTTAAGACATGTGTTGATGCTTGTTTTAGATTATTAAATCTTTAATACACTGTTGAAATGTTGACACAGGCCTCCGACTTGTAGGAGAATTTATTGATGGAGGCTTGCTGAGGATGACACATTTTGATATGGTTGTGTTTACAGTGATCGAAACGATTGTTTTTATTAAATCCTTAATGAGTTTCATGGCTATGTTGAAATACTGTTAGAATGTTATGTCTTTAATGCCATTGATTTACATAAGCTGATGGTTAATATTAGGAATTGATTGCAAAATCCTTGGGTCACAGTGGGATAATTTAGTGACAAGGGGTTTGGTTTATATGCTATTTTGATGACTGTATGATGGTGTACTATGTTTAGACTCTAGGGGACAGCTGCCCCTGGGGGATGAAATGTGTGAGTGTTACCCTTTTTGGTGTTTACAGGAGGACCCAAGGGGGGTCGTGCATACAGCGGTTGTTTACAATGGCTGTTTGTTCTTTTATGACAGGATGGAGTGAGATTAGATGCAGCAGGAGAGGGTCAGAGGTGAAGATGCAGGAGACAGTTGTAGAGTGAGAGAACAGTTGGCAGTTATTTTTATGACGGGGGGAATGTTGAGACAGGAAGCGTGCTAAATACAGAACACAGCTGGGTTAAGTGAGTGAGACAATCAAGAAAGTGGCATTCATTTGGGGTTATGACTTATGAAAGTTAACTGGTTGATAAGGGAATAATTTGAAACTGTCTGTGCACTGGACGGCAGGGATGGTTCTAAATTTAAGATGGGTCCAGTCCATCTTTGAAGTGAGGGTAGGAGTGCAGAAATAAGGGTAGATTGTGTTTAGCCTGGAGACAGCTGAGAGCAGGAAGGAAGGGAAACTAACGTTGTCTGTGGACCTGAGTGATGATTAATGAGTTAAATGTGTGTGTTGAATGAGAGAGTTTTTGATGCATGAGTGAAACAAGCGTGAATGGCTTTGTTTATGAGTGTTTACCTAGAAATGTGAGGATGAGATTGAGATGTCCTTTTGATTTCAGTGGGTGCTTGAGCGGGGGATGGGCCCCATGTTCTGCCTTACATTACACACACACACACACACACACAGACACACACACATGCAGACACGCAGACACACACACACACACACACAGACACACACAGACACATTCACACAATTTGATCACACATGCATACACACACACAACTTAGCTTTCACTTAAGGTGAAACTAGTCTTAAAAATAACAAAATGTGTTTAGGTAAGGAGTGTATCGAACCACTTGGGTTATACCATTATCATTTGTTTCATATCATTTGTTTTACTGCATTTGATTTGATTTCTGTTGAATGTTTTGTAGGGATGAGGTATTGAATTTAAGTTTTTAGATTTCTTTTCTATTTTTATCTATGATTGTGTGGCCTGAATGGGTGTGAATGGAGCCTGTAGAGGGTGACGGTGCTGGCTTGAAAGGTGTCAAAATCACAATGACAGATGTGATGAGGTTTGGATGTAGGGTTTTAGATTTCTTTTCTTTTCTTTTTTAATAACCATTGAGGTGGTCTACATGTGACATCTGTTGGAATGTTTTTTTTGATTATTTGCCCTCGTTTGTTGTTTCTCTGTCATGATCTGAGGAGAGGACTGTTGGGGCGTGGGATGCATTGGGACAGATCGATGGCAGTTAAGTAGTCCCATTACGTTTTGCATAATGATTAAACATTTGGTTTCTCTTGAGAAATATTTGACATATTGTGTAAAGAAAATTTGTTTTGTGTTTTTGTTCCCTTGCAGTTCAGTCGGAGAGGGAGGATGGACCATCACAAGTGGAGGGATCATGGGGAAAATGTGTAGGAATACATTTCATTAGATTATGACACGATGGTGTGACCCGTTCAGTCAGTTCCTGTGGGAGATTGTTGGATTATGAAGAGAGGTCGCTTGGGACGCTACCCCTCCTTCAATATAGCCCCGAATACAAAGGCCGGAGGTTGAGACATACCTCCAGACTGACGGAGTCGTTCGTCTGTAGATCCATGGAGATACAGTCATGGGACAGAATATGACAAGGTCCAGGCCAACAAACGTTGGCTTCAGCTGAGGCTGGCCGGCATGGGGTGGAGGGGGGGGGGCGAAAACGGTCGGAGACTGTGCAGCCAAAGCGTTGAACAAGGGCCTCTGTGTGATTGATTAGGTATGTTGAACGGGAGGTGACTGAACGGTAACAACTGGTATGGATTATGACACAACGCAAGAGTACTAAACTAAACACATACACATAGGTAGAGTAAAAAGTAAGGTGTAGGTTATGGCCGACATGGTGAAAATTTTTTTTCCTTGCGTGATGCTCCTCCCTCCCTGTCCGTCTGTGCGCAGAGGTGGTAAGGTTTATGTCCATAGGGATGTTCATAAAAGGGGGGAGAGGTGAGAAGACCAACTGGGTTGATTATGCAAAATGTGATTGGGCTGACTTGGAAAAGGAATTAACAGGAGAGGAGAAGCAAAATGTATGAAAGAATGAATAATAATCTCTGTGTCCTCCCCAGATCATGTAAACAAATACTG
>NC_140171.1:14262646-14270146 GCF_963971535.1 Notolepis coatsorum
GCAGCTAGCATGTTTAGAGAGCTGTCTCACTGCAGCTAGCATGTTTAGAGTGCCGACTCACTGCAGCTAGCATGTTTAGAGTGCTGTCTCACTGCAGCTAGCATGTTTAGAGAGCCGTCTCACTGCAACTAGCATGTTTAGAGAGCCGTCTCACTGCAGCTAGCATGGTTAGAGTGCTGTCTCACTGCAGCTATCGTTTTTAGAGTGCTGTCCGTTTTCCGACTGTGGTGACCTTAAGTTGAACTCCCCAGGCCTCTGCCATGGGCAGAAACTGTTGGGGTGCAAGCATCAGCAAAATGGCTGGTGACCGTTTATACATTATTTAATTTGCTACAAGTTATACTATTTTTATTTTGAAGTCTCAAAGTTATGTAGGCCCATAGTATCCCGTTGGGCTGCTCCCTCGTGTGTTTAAGACTAATGGAGACACCTGCAAGCAAGCAGCAGGGATGGTCCGCATTATGCTCCGGTGAAAGTTGATCGTTTAATTAATATGACGGTTACAAGCAAATCGGAAGACTGAAGATTATTCCCCTTTGTTGTAGCATGCAGCCAACGAGGTATTTGTTGGTTCTGTATTTTACTTTGGTAACATGTTATTCCACATGGTGTGCATGCTATTATTTTAAGTTTAGACTAACATGGCTTATGTTTTCTCATTTTAAGTTTTCTCACGGTGGATTTGGAAAAACAAGGCTTCAATAAACCAATAGAAATCCACTTGTGTCTCAGCCTGTGCTTCCAGGCAATTATACAGAGGTAATTGCTTACCAAGGTCCACTGATCCCCGGTCAGATTAAAGACATCCTGATGAGATCAGTCATTGTTCTACTCACTCACGGAAGAACTTGATGCTCGCCTCACATACTTGATGCTTGCCTCACACACTTGATGCTTGCCTCACACACTTGATGCTTGCCTCACACACTTGATGCTTGCCTCACACACTTGATGCGTGCCTCACACACTTGATGCTCGCCTCACATACTTGATGCTTGCCTCACATACTTGATGCTCGCCTCACACACTTGATGCTTGCCTCACATACTGGATGCTTGCCTCACACACTTGATGCTTGCCTCACACACTTGATGCTTGCCTCACATACTGGATGCTTGCCTCACACACTTGATGCTTGCCTCACATACTTGATGCTTGCCTCACATACTTGATGCTCGCCTCACACACTTGATGCTTGCCTCACATACTTGATGCTCGCCTCACACACTTGATGCTTGCCTCACATACTTGATGCTCGCCTCACACACTTGATGCTTGCCTCACATACTTGATGCATGCCTCACATACCTTTTTTTTAAATTTTTTATTATCTCCCCCCCCCCTCCTTTTTCCCAATTTTTCTCCCATCCCACTGTTAGTCGTTATGCCAATTCCCAACCCCCTTCCTGGTTGTTGCGCACTCCCCCCTACTGTTGGTCCGGGAGGCCGGAGACTGTCACATGCTTTCCTCCGATGCATGTGCAGCCTGCCGGCAGCCAGCCTGGCAGCGCAGATTCTCACCGGGAGAGTGTAACGTGTGGAAGGTCACACTACCTCCCTCCAGATCCTACCCTCGCTGTGCAGGCGCCCCGACCAAACTGTAGGGGTCGCTGTCCACAACGCCCAGGACCCACCCATCAGCTTTCCCACCCCTAACACTGCCAATTGTGTTAGTATGAACGACCAGCCAAGCTGATACCAGCGTCTCCAGCGTTGATGGCGAGCGCCTTGCCCACTACACCACTTAGCCGCCCATGCCTCACATACTTGATGCATACCTCACACACACACTACATATTTACTAACATGCATCCTCTCCTGCGTCTCTGCACTCATCACTCTACGCATGACAAACAGAAACACTGTCAATATAGAAAAGGATTAGATCTTGGTAGAATGAGATTTATTTTTCAGCGTGGGTTCATTTTACTTTTGTGTTATTGGTTACAGATGTCTTGGAGGATGGAAATACACAAACAAACAAACAAACCAACAAACAAACAGACAGAGAACACAGTACTACATATTCATATACAGGGAACACAGTACTACTATAATGCATTACTCATTGACTCAACATCTAAATCCCTCCATAAACTTTAACTAGTTCAGAACACCTCAGCCTGCATCATCAACCGCTGCCCCAAATTCTCCCACATCACACCCGTCCTCTCCTCACTTCACTGGCTCCCTGTCAAGTATGGAATTGACTTTAAGATCCGTCTCCTCACTTACAAAGCCCTCCACTCCCTAGCACCGGCTTACATCTACAACCTCCTTCGACACTACACTCCCTCCCGCTCACTCCGCTCATCCATCTTGGAATAAACTCCCATCACACATCAAAGAAGCCCCATCCGTAGAAACATTTAAGTCCCACCTCAAAACCCACCTCTTAAATCTTGCATACCTGTTTTTACACCTGTTTCTTTACATCTGTTTTTACATCTGTTTTTACACCTGTTTTTATACACTGTTTTTATACACCTGCTTTTATCTAATCACGCTCATATTTAATATTTATGGGTATGATTCAATTGAATTTTATCATGTACTTATTTTTTATTCATGATGCAGACATAACATGTAATAACTGTATGGGAACGGTCAATGTTCTCAAACATAAACATAAAGACGGACAACACGCTCATCACAGACAAGCTGGATGTAGCCAATTACTTAAACACTTTCTTCACAAACATAGCCACAACACTGGTAAACAAACTACCCTCCCACTCAGGGCAGTATGGGGTAGAACACATAGTAGCATACTACAAGAACCTAGGCGTCCACAAAGACGACTTCAAACTGGAAATAGTAACTACAGATGAGGTACTCAAAAAACTGAGCGCCCTCCAACCAAACAAGGCCACTGGCCATGACAACATCCCCTCCAAATTCCTCAGAGACTCAGCAGCAGCCATCACCCCAGTCATCACACACATAATAAACCTCTCCATAAAACAGGGACACGTCCCCAAGGACTTCAAAATTGCGAGAGTAACACCCCTGCACAAAAAGGGCAGCAAATTAGACCCGGGTAACTACCGCCCTGTTTCTATCCTTACATCCATCTCGAAAGTCATGGAAAAAATAGTATACGAACAGATCGAAAAGTACCTCGCGGAAAAAAATCTAATCTACGAATTCCAATCTGGCTTCAGAACATCCCACTCCACTGACACATGCCTTCTCTACTTGAACGACCACATCAAACAAGAGGTGGACGCGGGCAAATACTGCGGCATGGTCATGCTGGACCTACAAAAGGCCTTCGACACTGTCAATCACACCATTCTGATTGACAAGCTAAATGCAATTGGTTTTGATAGTTTATCAGTGAGCTGGATACAATCCTACCTGGAGGGGAGGGAACAGATGGTGGAAGTAAACGGTACACTATCCCCCCCCCTCACAGTGAGCTGTGGTGTTCCACAAGGAAGCATACTAGGACCGCTACTATTCCTAATTTATGCAAATGACATGTCGTCAGCTTGTGACTGCAACTTGTTCCTGTTTGCGGACGACTCAGCCCTGCTGGTCTCTGACAAGAACAAGTTACAGGTTGAAAAAGCCCTAAGCTCGGAACTAGGCAAAATCTGCATATGGCTCGCCGACAACAAACTATCATTACACATGGGCAAAACAGAGTCCATTCTCTTCGGTTCAAATAACAAACTCAGCAAGACCGACGGCTTCTCGGTTACAGTGGGTGACAATATTATCACAAGGAAAGATGAAATTACCTACCTGGGTTCCATCCTAGAGGCTAATCTTTCCTGTGACAAAATGGCATCCAATGTAATAAAAAAAGTCAACCAACGAACGCGATTCTTGTACCGGATCTCCTCTCTGGTAAACAAGAATACCCTGAAGACTCTAGCAGGAGCACTCATTCAAGGGTACTACGACTATGCTTGCACCTCATGGTACCAAAGCACCTCAAAGGCACTAAAAAACAAATTACAAACATCTCAAAACAAGCTAGTCAGACTACTACTTGACCTGACTCCTAGAACCCACCTCACCCCTGCCCACTTTGACAACCTAGGATGGCTTAGAGTAGACGACAGAGTACAGCAACTTGCAATGGGCCTGGTCTACAAGATACACTACGCGACCAAGGTACCCATGTACATGTCAAAATACTTCCCAAAGGTCAGTGAATACCACGATCACAACACCAGAGGGAGCTCCACAAATCATGTAAAACCCAGATTCGGATCAAACAAGGGACTAAACACGTTTCGCAATTATGCCACATCAATGTGGAACGCCCTGCCTAAAGCTGTAAAGGAATGTGAATCACTACCCACCTTCAAAAACACTCTCAAAAAACACCTACGTGAGACTGCAATTCGAAACTGGCCCCTACAAATGTCCTAACCTAGTTGTACAGTAAATGACCAAGTAAGGCTTTGTCAATATTCAAATGTACAGTGTAAAATGTGTGTGTGTCCCCTTCCCAACCCCCCCCCCCCCCCCCCCCCCACCTCCAATGTACAGCCCTCACCCAACCCACCCAACCCCACCCCACCCAACCAACCTCCTCCAATGTACAGTTTCTATGCCAAATGTATATACACTCCTTTTCTGGACACTTTTGTATCACAAACAGTACTGTATTTGCAAATCTGATATGTCATAAATGTATAGATGTAGCAGTACTGTCTATCTGTATGTCATGTATGTCATATATGTTATGATGAATTGAAAATGGGGGACCCTGATGTAAACAAGTCGAAAGTCTTTCTCTGGTCTGCATCCCCTTAACAATTGTATGTATTGAGCTGTACTGTACTGTACCCATTCTGCAATCTGTTAATAAACTTTTCAATCAATCAATCAATCAATCAATGTCTGTATACTATGTGAGCTGCGAGATACCCTGAATTTCCCCAAGGGGATTAATAAAGTATCTATCTATCTATCTATCTACCCTCACTCCTGACTCCCCAACCCCTGCATCACTTACATTTTCACATCTGTACACACCTATATTTTAGTATTATTATTTATAAAAATGTTCTCTCTGTCTTGTCTTGTCTCTGAGCTGTCTCCCTTTCTCTGTAGAACATCCTAAATGGGCCCACGTTTATTCCCTGTTGCAGAGGTTGCTAATATAGTAGCTGACAGGAAATACATCTGAGCCTAAGCTGTTCCCTTAGCCTCAATATTTCATCAATGGATCTGAGCAAGATCTCAAGCGATACAGGAGAGGGAGGTAGAGTCATAGTATCAGAGACTAGCAGACATATGGGTCGCTAACAACAGGAGGTTGTAATCAAATAGCAGGTGATTATCATTAAATGACAACCGTGGCCAATGAGCTGTGGCGGTGCACCAGATTGTCTGGCAAAAAAACTCATGAGAATACTATGAATATAAAATATGAAGCGGCCGGTTGTGTTGGGTGCCTTTTCAGGGAAGCCCTGTGGGAGGGGATGTGGGGGGGGGGTCTTGTTTGCTGGTTGTTGTTTGTCATGTGTGTTGTTATGTGTTGCTTCCTAGGGCTGTCAAGTTTAATAGATTGGTAGCCCTAGTTGTTACCTGTTGTGTATATGATTTAATATAAAAACATATATATTTGATAAAAAAGTAAAGAATATCAAATATGAAAAAGATAATAGCGTACGTATTTCTCGCCCTGTCTCTGAGTGAAGATGCTGTTGTGACTATATGTCATGGCTTGTGAATGAGAAGTGAAGAGTTAGTGGGGTGTCCTTGTGAGAATGTGTCTCTCGCCACAGTGTTGGAGAACCAGGTGTTGGAGAACCAGGTGTTGGAGAACCAGGTGTTGGAGAACCAGGTGTTGGAGAGCCAGGTGTTGGGAGAACCAGGTGTTGGAGAACCAGGTGTTGGAGAACCAGGTGTTGGAGAGCCAGGTGTTGGAGAGCCAGGTGTTGGAGAACCAGGTGTTGGAGAACCAGGTGTTGGAGACCCAGGTGTTGGAGAACCAGGTGTTGGTGAACCAGGTGTTGGAGAACCAGGTGTTGGAGACCCAGGTGTTGGAGACCCAGGTGTTGGGGACCCCAGTATTGGAGAACCAGGTGTTGGAGAACCAGGTGTTGGAGAACCAGGTGTTGGAGACCCAGGTGTTGGAGAACCAGGTGTTGGAGACCCAGGTGTTGGAGACCCAGGTGTTGGAGACCCAGGTGTTGGAGACCCAGGTGTTGGGGACCCCAGTATTGGAGAACCAGGTGTTGGAGAACCAGGTGTTGGAGAACCAGGTGTTGGAGACCCAGGTGTTGGAGAACCAGGTGTTGGAGACCCAGGTGTTGGAGACCCAGGTTTGGGGACCCAGGTGTTGGAGAGCCAGGTGTTGGAGAACCAGGTGTTGGAGACCCAGGTGTTGGAGACCCAGGTTTGGGGACCCAGGTGTTGGAGAACCAGGTGTTGGAGACCCAGGTTTTGGAGAACCAGGTGTTGGAGACCCAGGTTTGGGGACCCAGGTGTTGGAGACCCAGGTGTTGGAGACCCAGGTTTGGGGACCCAGGTGTATATATACTAGCGGCAGTAGTACATAGTAAAATAAAATAAAGTGGCAGTGAGTTAAGTAAAGTAAAGTGTCAGTGTGTGTCTGTGGGATTGTGTGTGTGTGTGTGTCTGTGTGTGTGTGTGTGTGTGTGTGTGTGTGTGTGTGTGTGTGTGTGTCAGTGGGGGGGGGGGGGGGGGGGGGGGGGGTTTCCTAGTGTTACGCTAATACTAAAGAGTCAAGTGTGGCAGAAGCCCAGGACAGACAGACACAGGAGACAGACGTAATATGATACTTTAATAATCAAAGACAAAGTAAAATAAATAATCAAACGTACTAAACTAACGGGGGGGGGGGGGGGCTAAGTGGGGGAAGTGTGTGTGTGTGCCCACGGTCCATGTGAATGAGATGTGTGTGTTTCAATTGTAGTATGGGTGTGTGTGTCTAGCTACTAACCAGTCCAGGGGAGCGAGAATGACTGGGAAATGAACGGGTAGCGACTCGGGGAATTCCGGGCAGGAGCTACGGTTCCTCGATGGGGAAGAGAGGAGAAGACAACGAGCGTTACGAGAGAAACATATATGCTAAGACTTGAAGAGACATTTAGTTACACTAACCGCCACGGTCAGTACGATCAAGCACTGACAGATGAGTTGTCGGGTCTTTTATGCAGCAGGTGCCTCCGTCTCAGGACGCGTCCAGCTGCCCCGCATTGCGCCTGATTAGTCTCCACGACAGGTGACGAGGTGGAAGCCACAACACCCCAGAGTCTGTGGGGGCAGAGTAATTCATTAATAAAAAAAATAATGAATGAGGATCAAAACAGTCTTCACCCTCTCTCCCTCCTCACACCTCCTCTTTCTGTAGCGCCAAAATGTCTGAACCTGTCTGTCAAACACTCCTTCGGGTCAATTCCTGGTGAAGAATATGATTTAAACATTAATGTTCCCTACGCCCGCGGACCAAAACGTCTGAACCTGCCTGTCAAACATACCTTTTAGATCAATGCCTGAAAATCTGATTTA